>NW_020175199.1:3264564-3426065 GCF_003031525.2 Neophocaena asiaeorientalis asiaeorientalis
CCCAAGGGATAATGACCTGTTGAGATAAAGCAGGAAATGCAAACCAAGGGCAAAAGCCACGTCTGGCCCTTGGGTGTGTTTTGTGTTGCCTATGCAGCATTTTTGGTTTTCTTTTGTTTTGAACTCTGATTTTTTGACCAGCATTCAAGAAATATCCACAAATATGCAGACTGCCGCTGTGTTTGAAAAACAGGAAGGTATGGCATGATACAGCTGGCATCGCAAAGAGTTACTGGAGTAGCCCACTGACGCCAGCTAGCAGCGCCCCCCCCCCCCCCCCCCCCCCCCCCCCCCCCCCCCCCCCCCCCCCCCCCCCCCCCCCCCCCCCCCCCCCCCCCCCCCCCCCCCCCCCCCCCCCCCCCCCCAGCCAGGATGAGGCCTGGCCTGTCTCCAGGAGCATTCCCCCATCTGCCCGCTTCACTCGCCTACCCTCCTGCTTGGCCCCATAGCATTTGCCTTTGAACCCCCAGTGAGGCTACACTGTAGATTATTGAGCACGGCTTCTGATCCTGCCGTGTGCTCTGGGCTTACACTGATGTCTTCCATCATGGACCAGGTTCCTGGGAAATTCTTGTGTATTTGATTTCCTATCTTTCCTATTTTCAATAAGGAAGTGCTTGGAACTACTTTTTATTTAAAAATACCCTCCATCATCAACTTTATGCAAAGAAAATAGGCCAGTCTTCTTTAGAGCTGCCGTTAAGTTACCTTAAGTTACCTAACGGCTCCTGTTCCCCAGAGAGGAGAAACAGCGCTGCACATGGCAGCTCGGTCCGGCCAGGCCGAAGTCGTGCGGTATCTGGTGCAAGACGGCGCTCAGGTAGAAGCTAAAGCTAAGGTATGTGCCGAGCGTGGAAGTGTTTGCTGCCGAGAGAAGAAATGATTTTAATAAAACCTTTAAACATAGGCATGCTTTCTTCTAGGATCACTCTTTTAAAGTAATGAACCACCACCAATGACAAAAGTCTCTACCCAAGGGATATTGAAAACATCCCTTCCCTGTATGTGTATCTACTCAATTATTTAACAAAATGAAATAGAACAAGAACTTTGTGTCCTTGGCACATTGCTCGTCCCTAATGGCTTAGGAAACAAACCTAGAATTGGCCCAGAGTTGTTTGCACTCTATGGAGAAGGGCTCATGCACAAAGCTTCTAAAACCAGCACAGTTTGGAAGCATAATTGAGTTCTTTTGGTTGACCTAGATGTCAGCTGTCAGAGCCACAAAAGGAAAAAGGGAGTTTGAACTTTTTCCCTGCAAGTTGTGAAACCATAAACCCTGAGACTTGGTCAGAGTTGTTCATGGAACATAGAATATAGAAGAACATCAGGGATGAGTTTGTTTGTTTGTTTTGGGCCGCACCTTGCGGCATGTGGGATCTTAGTTCCCAGACCAGGGATCGAACCCACGCTCCCTGCATTGGAAGGTGGAGTCTTAACCACTGGACAGCTGGGGAAGTCCAAGGGCTGAGTCTGCATGCGTCATTCTCTGCCTGGCATTTACCCTCCAGAAGAAACATCTGTCACTGTCTTGATGGTAGTTGGTCTGGTTATCAAAATGGCAGTTTAAAATTTGTTGTTTATTTATTGATGTTTAGCTTTTTTTTAATGATTTTTTCAGTGAATGAATAAACTATAATTTACCAATTTTTTTTTTAAATGGCAGTTTAGGTCAAGAATCGTAAATAGATATGTAAATACCTCAACCATTTAATTTTAGCCCTTCAATATACAAATGTACATTTATTTGTCATTTAATTACATACTTTGTAGTTTCTAGTTTAGGGTTAAAAGAAGAGAAAACTGAGGCATTTGCAAAGCAGTTTGAGTACAGGATATTTCTCAACTTTTACAATTTTCCCCCAGTCTATTCAGCTCTCCTGCCCATACGTAGTTTGACCATAGTTGGGTTTTTTTTTTTTTTTGTCTTTTTTTTCTTTTTTGGCTGTGTGGCATTCAGAACTTCCCCAACCAGGGATTGAACTTGTGCCCCCTGCATTGGAAGCATGCAGTCTTAACCACTGGACCACCAGGGAAGTCCCATAGTTGTTTTGTTTTTCTGTATTTTGCGGTACGCGGGCCTCTCACTGCTGTGGCCTCTCCCATTGCGGAGCACAGGCTCCGGATGCGCAGGCTCAGTGGCCATGGCTCACGGGTCCAGCCGCTCCGCGGCATGTGGGATCTTCCCGGACCAGGGCACAAACCCGCGTCCCCTGCATCGGCAGGCGGACTCTCAACCACTGCGCCACCAGGGAAGCCCCCATAGTTGGTTTTTCATCAACGTCTACCAAGGCTCTCCAAGGCTTTTAAGTGTCCTTAAAGCCTTTCCTTCCGTACTCATACTTTACCTGTTAACATATTATGTCATTATATAATTAGTGTAAACATAGTACAAGCTAGAAAAGTACTAGTATAAACACACTAGTGTGGGAACAAACACAACTAGGTCTTTGTAAACATAAAATCCACAAAGGTGGGTACAAAGGTAGTGGTAACATTCTAGTCAGCAGACTATAAACCTTAAGTATCCAGTGTATCATGGTGCCAGCTGGTAGATTTTACAGAGGACCTAGAAACAGAGCTCCGCAAACGTTTTCTGGAAAGGGCCTGATCATCAATATTTTAGGCTTCACGGGATACTGTCTTTGTCCACAAACTCTCAACTCTGTCGTTACAGAGTGAAAACAGCAATAGTACATAATTTAATACATCAGCAAACGGACATGACTGTGTTCCAATAAAACTTTATTTACAAACACAGGTGGCAGCCGGATTTGGCCCCTGGATTTTACTGTTCTGACCCCTGATCTAGAGGATGTTGGTTAATCAGTTAAGTAGATTGGTTAAGAGAGGCTGTACTCTACCATTACAAGAAACCTCACATTTTTGAGTGTTGTTACATATGAAGCATTTCGCCTAGGAAATGGTTTCACCCACAAGCTGAAATTGACCATAAGATGCATAGTTATCTCAGTAAAGAGATAGTATGTATCATTGTTAAGAGCCTGACTTTCATAGCCAGTGGCATCTCCCCTAACTTCTCACACTTCCTACTAGTTACACAGACCCTCTTGCTTTGATCTTGACCTTTGCGCAGCAGTGCCCTGTGCTCCAGCCTCTTCTCTCTACTTGCCCTACATAAAGTATTTACCGGGACTTTTTCACATCCCGGTAGAGGATTTCTCTCCAGAGGGCATCTTTGGGCAAACAAGGAAAAGATACCCCTCCAACGTGGGGATAAGGCCCTCAGGGTGCAGGACTTAGGAGTGCCTTGTGTCCTTGGGTGAACTGTCATAAGGTGCCCTCCACTCCAGGCAGATGCAGCCTGGATGACAGCTCGGCAAGCAGAGGATGGGCTGGCTGTCAGCCCCCATCGTAGCTGGGAACCTTCCTCAACCATCCTACACTGCCCTCTCCCCTCCTCCCACTTTTGACTGTGGGAAGGCAGCACCAATAAAATAATTCATTACATATGAGTACATGAGAACTGGTGGAGGTATAATATCCCTCCCAGGTATTTCCGTTTTCCCAGGATACATTCCCTTATCTCTCCCAAAAAGGAGCCATCAGAGGTTTAAAACTTGCTAAAGTATAGCAGGACGGAGTGGGGATAATTTCTAGATAGAACTGCCTTTCACAGTTCTCACGCTGATAGGTTACTCAGAGGGTGTTTAAGGTGCTTAGATCTGCCATCCTCACCTTTCTGAAACTTAAAGAAAAAGATAAATGAGGTTCTTTTTAGTATTGAATCAAAGAGTTGAATGTAGCCTCTGATACCAAGCAGTGAAGTTTCCTGTATTTTTCAGAGTGGCACCATTGTTTTCTCAGCTCATCAGCCCTGAACTTTTACTTGTCCTATAGGATGACCAAACCCCACTCCACATTTCTGCGCGACTGGGGAAAGCAGATATAGTACAACAGCTGTTACAGCAAGGAGCATCTCCAAATGCAGCCACGACTTCTGGGTACACCCCACTCCACCTTGCAGCCCGAGAGGGGCATGAGGACGTAGCCGCCTTCCTTTTGGATCATGGCGCATCTTTATCTATAACAACAAAGGTATGAAAGCCAGCCTTAGAATCCTGCTGTGTCCCCCAAAAAACATTCTCTTTACAGTTTCCTGCGTGGTAATAGGTACAAAAGGTGTACAACAGCAGCTATACTTGGATCCCAGGATTAACATGGCCAGCAAAGCCCTGGGGTGGGGCAGGGTGATTTGGTGTGTGTGTATATCTTACGTTTCTCAGTACATTATCTTCTAACGAAACCTTATTGATGTCTGGAGTCAGATATTTCTTGCAAGTTGTTTGACAGAGTTAAAGGGTGCTTTAAAAACACAGCCACAGATTTCTGTTGCCGAGGCCAGGTATACAAACCACATTATCAAAGCTCAGTTGGTTAATGCTTTTATAATACTTTCAAAGCAGGAGGTGTATTTTTCTTGGTTTGTTGATGCTGCTTTTTTTGTTGTTGTTTTCTTTTCTGATTTATAGGTTTTTGGTTTTGTTTTTAATCTCAGCTCTGATGCCTTACACTAATGACCCACCACACAGTTGCTTTTCAAGTGCAGAATGCAAAATTTAGAGCTCATTTTTCTTTGATCCTACATAAACTAGCAAGTGTGATAGCAAGATGAATTGGCCCATGGCATGTCTTAGAAAGCTAGAAATCGGTGTTACACCCTTTTTTAGATGCAGAGAAGAAGCATTAATTACAGTGATTACAAATACTTGGAAAACTATCTGAACAAATGATGACTTTCTCAAAATTCGCCCCCTGTGATTCTTTAGGCTCCTCAGTAGACACGCAAGTTCCTGGATCTCATTTAACATGTGAAACAGAGGAATGGGTGATGGGGTTTTGAGTGTCCCGGCCTTTCCACCATACGAGCTTACTCTAACTGGCTATAGTCCCATGGGGTCAAATATGTTGACGACCCTCTAATCCCTGCCTCGTGCTTGGGGCCCTAGCTGTGCATGGTGACTGACCGGTCGATACCCAGATCCTTGTTAAGAGTTGGAAGCAAGAAGAACGAGCTGCTCAACTCTCAGTATCCAACTCTCGCCTATTTATTGAGATAGAACCCTGTGTTATTGTTCAGTTCACCTGTGGTGGCTGAAGTGTGAGAACCTCTGACTCCTACCCCTAAGGACTGGGTCATACATACAGACGTGTGTATACGTGTGGCAATAAAGAAAGGGGAAGAGAAAGGCTCCAGTCTGGTGATGTGGGAGGTTATGGGAGGTCCAGACTTGTCCTAGATTTTTCCAAGCCCTCCAAATCCAAATTGGGCCTGGACCCTATAACCTATTCTTCCCACAATGTGAAATCCCCAAATGGCCCTAGAATAAGCCCCAGATCCAGCTTTCCAACTTCATCCTTGTCAGATACCTGACTAGTCCCCAGGATTAGTGTCTCGTGGCCGAGCCAACAGAACGAGAAAGATTAAATATGCTGCTCATCTGTGTTGAAAGGAGGATTCTTTAACTGTTATCTACCAGTCTTGGTCCTTAAATACAGGCTTAACTGCTCTTCACCATTAGAATAATGCCTCAGTTCTAGAAGAGTGATACCTTTGTATCGTTCCTATTATTCATTATTTTTATGTTTATCGTTTCAGAAAGGATTTACTCCCCTTCATGTGGCAGCAAAGTACGGGAAGCTTGAAGTAGCCAGTCTCCTGCTACAGAAAAGTGCATCTCCAGATGCCGCTGGGAAGGTATGGGATCATCGGCCAACTTGTAACAGGCCACTCCCATGATAACAAAAAACAAGCTCTTGCTAACATTCACCAACAGCCACCTAAATTATAACTAATCCATATTTAAGTCTCATAGGATGAAGATGACTGCAGAAATAGGAGGTGAAAGCTGGGGTCCAAGTGTTGTGGAAACTGGAATGTAAACTACAGTGTGTGTTGTATCCAATCTAATCCCATCTCCTAAATCTAGGCCTCTGACATTAAGGCGCTTTGACACTGGTTGTTGTTTCTGCACGTGTTTTCAGAGCGGGCTAACCCCACTGCATGTAGCTGCACATTACGATAATCAGAAAGTGGCCCTTCTGCTTCTGGACCAAGGAGCCTCACCCCACGCGGCTGCAAAGGTACCTGTAATGTGACAGCATGAGGAGACTGACGGGCAGTCTCTATATGTATGTTTACTTTGGCTTCGTCTGTATCACCCTCCTAGTTTAGGCATCCCTTAAAGATCATGGCAATATAAGTGCCTTAGGAAATCTGTGCCTTCGGCTATAGTCAACTCCTGTGGTAGATGCTCAATAAATATTTACTCGTCCATTGATATTCCTTGAAAATCCAGGACGTCCTGGAGTCTGAGGAAAATCCAGGAAAAAAAGTTGAAGTCCTCTTTAGCCAGACTAAAAACGTAAGAACAGCCAGAGGGAGTAAGAAAGTTCTCATTTGTCAAAGTTATAAAATATGTGTTACATTTTCCTGGCCATAAAACATTGCCTTCAAGTGGTTTATGTGTGCTTAATAAAATAAGTTGAGAGGTTTTGCTCATGTGTTGTTATTATTGCTAAGGAGAATCTTTATTCTTTTTTTAAAATTTATTTTACTGAAGTATAGTTGATTTACAATGTTGTGTTAATTTCTGCTGTACAGCAAAGTGAATCAGTTATACAGATATATACATTCCTTTTCACATTCTTTTCTATTATGGTTCATCACAGCATACAGACTATAGTTCCCTGTGCTATACAGTAGGAGAATCGTTATTCTTCTTTCTTCTTATTGTTAGGTCTTTTTTGTTTTGTTTTGTTTTGTTGCGGTACGCGGGCCTCTCACTGCTGTGGCCTCTCCCATTGCGGAGCACAAGCTCCGGACGGGCAGGCTTAGCGGACATGGCTCACGGGCCCAGCCCGGACCAGGGCACGAACCCGCGTCCCCTGCATCGGCAGGCGGACTGTCAACCACTGTGCCACCAGGGAAGCCCCGTTAGGTCATTTTTGGCCAGTAGATAACAGATTTCTCAGAAAAGAGGTACTTAGAGTGAATGGCTTTCTTATGACTCTGGTGTTCTGACTTGAGAAGCAAATCATAAGGAGTTTATTTAAAGATAGGTTAGCATAGTGCTGTTGGTTTAATGAGTTCGCTATTGTTGAGCAGGTAGTTATGATCAGAGAACACTGGAATGATACAGAGCACAATTTAAATGCTATCCCATTCTTTTCCTAAATACTGTTGGTTGAAGGAACTTTTAGCATCCCTCCGGCTTTTTATATTTGTTTAGCTCTTCCATTTGGGGGCAGCTATAGTGTTCTCCTTTAAACTTAGTGTTTAGTTTAGATCAGATCTCTTGTACACAAAGAATTTGGGCTATTCTAAATTACTTTGGATACTTTCAGAGATAAAGTTTTCAGGTACTTTCTCTATTTAGAGAGTATGTGATCTTTGAAAGTTATTTCTCTTCAGAACCTTTTTTCCTGTATTTCTCAGTCATCTCCTGCCCCATCGTCTTCAGAATTGTACCCAGTGAAATCTACAATTCAAAATCAAGCCCCCAAACTTGCTTTTCATCTAAGAGCAGCTTTTCCCCATAACTTCTAGCCCTGACATTCTTTCCATCATAAAGCCATCCCTTGACTTTTGAAAAAACTTTATTTTAAAAAAAAAATGAACAGCAGCATTATTCACAACAGCCAAAGTGTAGAAGCAACCCACGTGTCCATGGAAGCATGAATGGATAAACCAAATGTAGTCTATACACGCAATGGAATATTATTCAGTCTTAAAAAGGAAGGGAATTCTGACACGTGCTGCGACGTGAATGAACCTCAGAGATACTACGCTGAATGAAATAAGCCAGGCATATCAAAGGACAAACACTGTGTGATTTCATGTGGAGACACAATGTAGAATGCTGGTTGCCAGGGGCCGAGGGAAGGGAAGAATGGGGAGTTAGCGTTGAATGGGTAGAGTTTCAGTTTAGAGATGGATGGTGGCAATGAACAGAGAACATTGTGAATGTACTTCATGCCATTGACTGTACACTTAAATGGTAGGTTTTATGTAATGTATATTTGACCACAAGTTTTAAAATGAGAAAAATTTACAATGAAATTTAATAGTTGTCCACTTCATTTATTTTCCTGTCCCTTTAAGCCTGGGCCACTTTTCTTCTGTTATAAATACCCTCAGGCTCATGGCAGGCAACCAGTAAATAATTAATAAGTGAACTATTCATTCCTCACATGAGAGTAATAATTTTGTCATAACTAGTGCCAAGTAGTTGAGAATTGACAAAAGTCATAAATAAGTGAAACAAAATGAGTCCAATCCACCTTTTCATCCTCTGAAAAAGGCCAATAGTTGATATATTTGTAGTTGATTTTCAGCTTCGTATTTGTCCAACAAGACTTCACGGTTCCCTATCTGCAAAACATCTTTGACAAAGAGTCGAAAAGCAGTTCTTTAACAGCCCTTTAGCCTTCAGCATATCTTTTACAGTCAATTGAACACAGGCTTTTCTAAGAGGACATTCATTCTCATTCCCATAGTGCAGTTGCCTCCGTAAGAGTCTCTGTATGCCATGTCTGACACATGTCCAACCATCCCCACTTTCTGAGGCTGTGGTCCTTGGTCAGGAGCTTTTTCTAGTCTTTGATCCTGAGCAAAGCCAGTTCTATCAGTTAGGGTTTGGTTCACCTGGTAGAAAAAAGACGTAGCTACGGTGGATTAAACTGATGAGGTTCTGTTTGTTCTCTTGTCATAACCAGTCTGGAGGTAGGCAGGTGTTGTTGCTGGTTCAGTGTTTCCAGAGTGTAAAGAAAATTTCCTGTGATTTTTTTTGGGGTCTTTCTTCCAGCTCTTGTTGCTCAGGCTGCCAGGTAGTAAAGAAAGTCAGACACAGGTAGCCCACAGGGGCAGCTCTTACTGTCCAGGCAGGCCCCCTTGGAGGGCCTGTCACATATAGGTAGGATGGGTTTTCATAGGGACTAAACTTTTTTAAACAAAATTAAATTTGTTTTGTCATTTTTTTCTGATTTCTTTAAACTGAATAGGACATCGCAAAAGAGGAACAGTGGGTTGGAAGAAGGTAGAAGAGTAATATTTGAAAAGCAGACTGATAAATGTGCCCTCATAACGTGGTATTAAGTACCCTAATCACCAGTAGGATGGATTGAGAAAACACAACATTAAAAAAATAAAGAAAGAAGAAGAAGAAAGAAAGTCAGACAGCAGGGCATTGCCAGAAGCTCCACCCAGCCATTTCTCCTTACATCTCGTTGGCCACTTCTTTCTGCAAGGGAAGCTGGGAAATGTAGTTTTCAGCGGGGCACAACACCAAAGGTTCTTTTAGTAAGGAAGGAAGGAGAATGGATATAGGGTAGGCAAATAACCTTCTTTCCTCTAGGGAGGCTACAGCATTTCTGAATTCAGGTAGTGGTGAGAAAGGAGGGCCAAAAACTCAACAGAGCTAAGCAGGCATATGGATATGACAGACAGCCGTGCTTTCCATGCTACCTCTTCCTTATTCACATCCTTTCTTCTTGGAGTACATGATGCTTTCTTGTTGCCCTTTCTTCCCTTTTGTAGAATTGGGGGCATATTTTCTTACCCACATGTGCCCTAGAAACACGATGTGACTTTAGCTAATGGAAGAGGAAGGAGGGTGCTGAAAAACTAGATGGGCTTCCCTAATCCATTTTAGCCAGATCTATTTCCTGAGACAGGACACTGTGCTGGAAAGAGGATTGGCTTGAGTTCAGGAATAACCTGGGCACAGGTTGTGGAAGGGTTAGTGAGCCTTAACTTACTATTTGTCAGATTTCTCTTTCATAAGCTGTACAGTATATCTGTTGGCATGGATCAGTAGAGATTATAAAGGTTTGGGGGAAAAATATAAAGTACAGTGTAAATATATTACTTTTAATCATTTAAAATTACATCTGCTCTTGTTTTTAATCTTGAAATGCAAAAGGACACATGGCATGCACTTTGTCCTCTACATCAAGAGGAAAAGAGTATTGATTGAGATTATTCTCTAGTTTAGTCTCTCACTACTTTATGTCTCTTCTGATAAATGTATCTGTCTCCTTTTGTATGGCAAGTAAGAATCCTTTAACTTTCTAGAAATTAGAAAGAAGTTAGGAAATTTAGAAAATTTTATCATAGGTCTCAAGATAAACTACTTGTTTCTTATTCGAAATATTTCTTAAGCCTTTCTGAGATGAGGTAGCCATTCTAAAATAATACCCTAAATTGTTTTTCCCTTGCTTTATACTTTCCTTTGTATCTCAGGTAAGGAGCTCAGAATAAACCCCTCAGTAATAATGAGTAACTTGTCTGGAATTGGCATGCATTACACAGATGTCAGAGCTTCTCTGTTTTCTAAGAGTCAATGATTTCTTGGTGGAATTAAAAGTAATCAAGAGGATTGTCACATCTCAGAGGATACTGACTTACCTTTAGAGGTTGAGAAGTTGCTGACTGATAAGATGCATGGTTAGAAGCTGCTCTGACTTTATCTTGCCTTTACCACTCTAATTAGTTCGTGTTAAGAGTCTTGACTAATCAGGTTTCCTAGCACTGCTTTTTGAATTTTCCCTTTTATTCAGGGGTGGGGATGGTAGTAAAACAGATCACCCCCTCCTGTCACTCGCTGTAGAGTTGGGCTCAATCCCGAGATCTACATTAGGCTCTGAAGACGATCTCTTTAGGGTGTGTGTGAGCAGAGGGCCAAATGCTTCTGAGGTCAGCTGGGGTTTCCAGATGGCAATAGGTCAAAACTAAAAATAAGAGCATAAAATCTTCTACCCTGGCCCATCCTGTTCGGCAGAGGCTAGTTTCAGAAGAGTCTAGAAGTGGCATTTCCACTTTCTTCAGTTGATATCCAGCAACCTTAAATCTTCTAGAATCATATATAGAAAGAATGTTTGTCAAGGGAGCAATGCTGTCACAGTAGAACATACCACTGACATAAACATGAGGATTAATTACAGCAGGCTGGTCGACCAGTAGCCCCCCACTGCCCTCTGAGTTATTTCTGACCCATCCTTATGGCTTGGAAAGATTGTGACTGATCTGTTGTCCAGATTTGGATCATATTCCCAAATCTAAATCCTATTTGTATTTTATAAATTCTAAGTATTCTTTTTTCTTTCTATTTTCTTTCTCTAAATCCTCTTGTCTATACCAAAAAAAAAAAATTCTAGTTTTTCATTGGCATTTTTTATGTAATTAGATTCAGGCCCATGTCAAAATGTAATCTTGCATTCCTCTTAAATGACTGTGAGTCAGGACAGGGTTTCCTAAGGCAGGGGACCTTTTTTCTTAGGACAGGGGACTCTGAGGGCTCCTGAAGCAGCTTATTAACAATTTGTCAAAGGAATTTTGGTTCCTTCCACCTCTGAGTATCAAAAGTCAACCAAGAGAAGGATCCCAGAATGTTCTGAAAGCTCTAGTAAGCTTGACTCAAATCTAAGGATTTGCCAGTCATTGCCAGGCTCTGGAGATACAAAGACAAATGTGGCACAATACTTGCCCTTAACAAATCTGCATTTTAGTAGGAGGAGACAGATATATGAAGAAGAGTGCCACTAAACATCTCCGGGATTTTGACTGGAGTCAGCCAAGTGAGGGGCAGGTATAAGAGTGGAAGGGGAGGGGCTTCCCTGGTGGCACAGTGGTTGAGAGTCCACCTGCCGATGCAGGGGACACGGGTTCGTGCCCCGGTCCGGGAAGATCCCACATGCCGCGGAGCGGCTGGGCCCGTGAGCCGTGGCCGCTGAGCCTGCGCGTCCGGAGCCTGTGCTCCGCAACGGGAGAGGCCACAACAGTGAGAGGCCCGCGTACCGCAGAAAAAAAAAGAGTGGAAGGGGAGGTGAAACACTTCATGGGGGTGTGACCCTTGAGGTGAACTTTCAAATGAAAGATGCAGGTCCCAAGGGCATGTTGGAGAAAAGCATTCTTGGTAGAGTAAGGCAAGACAGAAACATGAGCCATATGTTGTTTGGGGACCAGTCTAGCTGAAGCGTGACTGAAGTTTCATAAAAGAGGCAATCAGAATGGCAAATGGGAGTAGATTACAGTATCTTGACTACCATGAAAATTAAAAATTTCCACTTGTAAGCAATAGGCTAGTAAAGAGATTTTAAAGGTTGAATAATGGCTCTGAACCTGCCCCGGTGGTACCATTTGTTTGTTTCCTAGTTAGGTTTCCTCTCATTCCGGATATATGAGGCAAGTAATTATTGAGCACCTACTAACACAACTACCTGTGCTAGGGGGTGCTACCATCCATTTGTAAAACCACTGGTACTCTTGACTCTTTTGCATTAAACTCTCTATAGTACGTTTTCCCTATTTAGGAATGTGGGAGATATGAGGGCACTATGTTGCTAGCACTTCTTGATTTCTCAGTGTTTGCTGACTTGCTAATGATTTTTTTAAACCAGCAAAGAAAATCACTAGAAAGGGAAGCATACTATTTGCAAACGCACTGCACACATTTTTATCTTGTGACTGGGCATGTGACCGAGTGATTTCTCTCGACAGAATGGTTATACAGCACTGCACATTGCTGCCAAAAAGAACCAGATGGACATAGCGACAACTCTGCTGGAATACGGTGCTGATGCAAACGCAGTTACCCGGCAAGGAATTGCTTCTGTCCATCTTGCAGCTCAGGAAGGACATGTGGACATGGTGTCACTGCTCCTCAGCAGGAATGCTAACGTGAACCTGAGCAATAAGGTAACCTTTTTTCTTTTTTCCTCTGCAAAGCATCCAGCGCAGCAAAACCTCACCTTCAAAAGATCGCTAAGAAGTCATGAAAAATTCAGGTCGAATAGAAAGTGCAAAGTGTAGTATGCACAAAAGTGTGTACCAACATGTTATTTATCGTAGGAAGAACTTGAAAAAAATCTGTTTAAACAATAAGAGAATGTTAAGTCAATAACTGCAAAGTCATACTGGTGAGTGACAGAGCCATAAAAATGAGGTCCACAGAATTGTTCTAGTAACGTGATGTTTTGTTATAATGTAAAGTCAAAGGGCAACCAGAACATAGTAAATAAGAAGTTGTAGGTTGTAAATAAAAAGTTGTAAGTTGATCTATGCCACAGACATTTGGGGGGTACCTACTGCCTGTCCCAGTTTTAAGTCCTAGGTTACAAAAAGAAACTGGAAACAGGTCTGCCTTCAGAGAGTTCATTTTAATAACAGAAATTTAGAGTAGCTGTCTTACTCCATAGATCAAAAGCTTAGTCTCTGTAGGTAAATTGGCAGTGCCAGGGAACTTTTAAGTCTCTGTTCCCAGAAGTCTTCAGACTCCCCTGACCTCACGTTCGACATCCCCATGGTTAGTGAAGAGCTCTGTGAAAGTCCAGCCCACAGTTACCCAGAGACATGTTAAGGAGGTCTCTGCCTCCACTGTGTATAGCAGAGAATTTGGGTTTGCTGACCCGCTTATTAATACCTGAGTCTGAGATCTGCCCAAAATACAAGACAGATATTCCTTAGTCTTCAGATTTAAAAAAACCTGCAAGAGTGTCCCCAAATTCCCGATAATCCAAACTCCCTGTTATTTAGCTTCTCCTCTACAGGATGGTGATGGCACAGCTATGACATTTCTCAGCCACAGCTCAGATACTGGAGTAGAGTTTCAAGATAGCAGTAGTTTTATGGCAATGAATAATAAGTAGTTTAAATATTTTAATATATGTGGCCTGTGTTTTGTGATCACAGAGGCTTTGAATTTCCTGGGTATGAATCCGAAATCTGACTCCTACTTGACGTGTAACTTGATTGGACAAGTTATGTGACATCTCTGAGCCTCAGTTTCATTCTCTAATAAACAAAGACAACACTCTTTACTTCCCAGAAATGTCAGGAAGATGACTAACATTCAGCACCTTCTTCTAAGTGGAAAAAGAATAGTTGTCCTAATTTTAGACTTTTCACAGTTTGGGGAAAAGGTTACTCTGCACTAATCTGAATTCCCAAGGTGGTAATTTAACAAATTCTATGAACCAAAAGACATACGTAAGAGAATAGGAAAACCTTTTATCAGTTTTAGTATCTTGAAAATCCTTTGTGATCACTGCAAACCAAACACAATTTTCTTTTATTTTTTCTCGTGTACTGATTTGCTTTTGTCATATCTTTCTTTTTAAACATTCCTTTGGAATGTATGCCTCGGCATTAACGGGAATCACGAAGCAATTTCAAGTAGTCATTATAATCAGGATTTGTTTGAGCTGTTGAATTTCTAAGGTTCATATACTAATATATAGACCAGCCTTATAATAGTTTGCTGCAAAATTCAACCTGTCTTAATGAGATGGAGGACGTGGCCTTCTCAAATGATGTCACATTCTGGCATCCATCAGTGTATTTATTCTTAGGAGCCCAGAATATTATATCTCATTAATTCTCCCAGAGACAATACAAACCTGAACAATTGGTTAACAGGTGAACATTTTCTATAGGTCTGACACCAAAGTACTGTGTCATAAACATTTATTTCCTTTAAATTCCTTTAGCTAACCCATGGTAATATACATATTTAGCCTTGAATTCACCTTAAAATCATTTTTAAAAAATTTAGGCTGAGAACACTTCAGAAAGAATTTCTCAGTGTCTACTTGGGTAGACTAGAGGGAGATCAGCCAAGGGAATTCTGAGGCCCAAAAGACATAGCAAACCAAGAAAGCCTGGAAATGCCCAGCCACCTTCCTGAACAAACTCTACATAAGCAAATATATCACCAAGGAAATTCCCATTGGCACACTGTACTTAAGGAACTTTCAAGAACTTCACAGTACCTAGAAATGGTCTAATAAGAAGGCATTTGTAAGTCTTTGCTTCCTTTCTCAGGAGTCATTTTCTGTACCAAGTATTAAATAAGTTCCAGTGTGAAAACAGAAAATCCGCAGAGCTCTATTCAATAAGGACTCTGACAGGTTTTCTGTCCATTTTTCCTAAGCTGCCAGAGTTTTAAACATCAGTTACTCTCCCTCCACCCCTTCCCCCTTCCCCATCCCACTTCCCCATTTCACACTTGCTAAACAATGAATATTAAAAGAAAGATTTAGCTTTCGTGAAAAGTATGATTGAACCAAACACTTGATTGTTTTCACTTCTCTTCCTGCTATTCACCAGCAGTTCCCAGGTTTTTAAGAAAAAGAGCCCATGAACCTACGTTCCTGCCGAAGTACTAGTGTTTGATCTGGTGCGATTTTGCTTTTGACGTTCCCACTTTCCCACACGAATTCTGCAGACCACAAGTAGCTGTATTTCTTTACACAGCCAATAGAGTACGAAGCAGAGCTGTTCCTCTTCCAAGTTGGTGGTATTCTCCCTGTGCCCAATAAATGCCATTTTTAAAAAGAGCCATGCTCAAAACCTTTATAAAAGGTTAATAGATAACTTCTGAACTCACACGGGGCTGTTTTAGCCATCACATTTTGTTTTTTAAATCATGAATGTAAAAATAATTTTTTCTTTATTTAATTTATACTATGTTACCGAAAGATGCTTGCTTTTTCCTCTGACTCAGTCGATTAGTGGGTGGATTAAACGCTAGATACTCGACTGGTTATACAAGGATTAAAGGTACAGTAGTTACCTCAAGAAACTCACAGTGGTTTGAAGAATACAGACGAGAAAAGAGTTTAAATGCAGGATTATGTTGCTCTCGACGGAAGTGAGCACGCAGGGGGTTCGCACGTAAATAATAACAGTGAAGCCTTTTTCGAGACCGGGGAGAGAGAGGGAAGCCCAGGAAAGCTGGAGGTGCCTCCAGACCAAAGGTAGAGTGGACAGCACGAATGTCCACGGGGGAACGCGAGAAAGTAGGGCACCAGCCACGGTACATTCCCCCAGCTGTGCTGAGAACCACTCAGTAAAGCTCTTCAGAAGGTTTGGAAAGTCTCAAACTTAGAATAGGGGATTGTGACACTTTTACATAATGTTACAGCTGCAAATATCTGTTGCCTCTAAAGTGGAACGTGGAACATTGTTCTCTGATTATGTCAGTGTTTGGGTGGTGCCAGTTTTGGCCCCAGGCTTATTTTTCTTGGATTTCAAGTGAAGGCACCAGTCCTCCTTTTCCTGTTTCCTCTTTTATCCAGTTTGGGTGAGCTTCTTCCAAAAGTCTGTAAAGAGTATTAGAAAGTCAAGAGTGAATGACTCTTCCTGAGTCCTGTCATTAGTTTGATGGAATAGGAGCCCCTAAATAAATACTGTTCAGCATCTCGAGGGTTCTGTGCCCTTCCTGGTGCTGCTTTTGGTTCACGCCTTTCCTCTGACAAATAGGACAGGTTGATGGCCTTGCTACACAGATGCAGAGGAGGAGAAAGAGGCCGTTAGGACTCGGGACATTAACTTGTGTGCTCATAATGGATGAAAGAAAAGAATCTGGACGCACTTACACCAGCTTACGTTCTCTTAAATGTTATTTATGAAAAATGCAGCTACAGAGGATTTTTAAACCAGGGTGCAGTCTTGGTGATTCTTTTCTTGGCCATTGGGATAACCACATAGCCTGTCCATTCTGTGGTAGAGTCAATTACAAGTATCTGGTCTCATTAAATGACCTGGAAATTTTCACAAGATAGCCTTCATATTACATTCTCATGAGACAGCATTTATATAACATTTCACAGACCATTTTTCCTACCCAGAAGCAACATAAAGAAAATATTTGTCAGCCTAGGGTATTAATATTTAATGGAGAAAATGATATCATCATATGTCAGTATTCAATTTATAAACAGTTTTCATTTTAATAAATTTTTCTAAAGCTAGTCATGCGTTGGTAGTGCGTTAGAACTCTTGCATAATTTTGTAAAAAATAAAAAGACTCTATTTTAAAAAAGTGAACACTGAAGTACATAAGAGGAAAATGATATAATGTCTGGGATTTGCTTTAAAATACTTCCGCAAAGCAAAGAACAAACAGGAAGTAGGGCTGGATGAAACAAACGTAGGAAAACCTTGATAATTGCTGCATCTGTGATCAGTACACAAGGTTCAGCCCATTCCCTCCACTTTTGAGGATGTTTGAAATTTTTCATTAAGCCTGCAGATAACCATGTTGTCACATGCTAGTATATAAACTTACTCTATAGATTTTTTTTTTTTTCTTTTTTTGCGGTACGCGAGCCTCTCACTGTTGTGGCCTCTCGCATTGCGGAGCACAGGCTCCGGACGCACAGGCTCAGCGGCCATGGCTCACGAGCCCAGCCGCTCCGCGGCATGTGGGATCTTTCCGGACCGGGGCACGAACCCACGTCCCCTGCATCAGCAGGCGGACCCTCAACCACTGCGCCACCAGGGAAGCCCCTATAGATTTTTTTAAACATAGAAATTGTAGACTTACTCTTCTTGAAGTCCTAAATTGTTTCTCCAGCACGCCTGTGTGTCCTCCATCCCTCCTGTAAGATGACCACTTTCATCTTTTGCAGAGTGGCCTGACCCCACTCCATCTGGCTGCTCAAGAAGACAGAGTGAATGTGGCCGAAGTCCTAGTAAACCAGGGGGCACACGTGGACATCCAGACAAAGGTACACAAAAAGATGGTGCCCATCCAGAGTGTCATTGTGACTCCTTGTATGGAACAAATACAACTTTCTGGGGGAAAAATACATCTTCCATCATGTCTTTTGTATGCAGTATTTCAAACGTGTATCTGTACAAGGGACACCAGTGTCTCTGGTTGTGGTGTCCCAGGTGCTTTTACCTTTACTGCCCTGAATACTTTATGTAGCTGCATGTGGCTGCCTCCTGTGTTAATGCAATTTTTTTAATCCTTGTTACATCACATCTGCCCATCAAGGGCAGAGTGTGAAAGCTTGTACCTTTTTTAATTTTTGTGACTGACTTTTAAGAAATGCATACAGAAAAAGTTGTCAGTAATTGATGACTTCTAACTTTGTTCAGGCATAGTCTATGGAAGAGGATACATTAGGTTTTATTCAACTGCTACTCACTTGCTAAATTTCTTATGGTGTATATGATCGCTAGCAGCTCCTTCCCTCTCTCGGCCAAAATAGTTATCTTTTCAAAAAGAAATTTCTGATTAATCTCATAGAATGCCCCCATTTCAAACTCACATAAGACGAATGGGTGTTTTGTGTCATCATCAAAGATAGGACTTCATATCAGTCTTTCTCTGAATATTTTCTTTCAGCACTTAATTTTGTTACTCTTCATGTCAAACTTGTATCTACTTCAAAATGTAACTTTGTTTCTGTGTGTCACATTTTTGACACAAAAATGAATACTTGTTACCTATTATACTGTGAATACGAACACTTCTGTGTATAATATAGATGGATTCTGAGGTGTGTGGACAGATATTGAAGATATTAATAACATAGAAGGGTCACCAGGAATTAGCCAGGTAAAAAGGTATTGCAGGCATCAGAACCAGGCTGGATTTACCGGACGAGCACAGGAAGCAGACCTGAGTAGACTACACCCTTTGCACCGTGTTCTGACTCTCTAGGGCTGTGGCTTCTCCACCCATACTGCATTCTATTAGAAAGAATCTGCCCAAAAGAGACGTGACCAGGCAAGATCCTTTATGCTTTTTTAACTCTGTATTAAAATAGTGAAGCAAATATAATGGTCCCTGGCTGGAGTAGTCTTAGATAGAGCTGTGACCCAGGTAGCCTCCCTCACTCCCATTTCTGAAATGCCTCGTGCCCTTCAAGTCCCCATGGCCTCTTTGGTAGCCTAAGTGCCCAGTTCTCTCTATTCTGTTTCTTTCCAAATTTTTCATTCTAAAAGAACCCCTTAGCCCCGAATGCCTTCCTAGATAGCTGAATGTTTAACAGAGAAACCAGTAAAGGCAACAGTAGTGGCTGAATGGTTTCTTGTTACTTTCCATGAAAATACAAGCATTTTTCAATCTGAAAAGCTCAGACTGGATTTAGCTTATATTCTTTACTGTGCTTGTACACTTTCATCAGAAAAGAAATCTTTACTTTAGAAATTTGCAACTTCATGGTAAATAGATTCACCCTGTGTTGTTCTATTGACACACACACACACAGACTTATAAACATTTATTTGGTTCCGTCTCCCTTTATAAATGAAAAATTTGCGAAGGCAATAACAGGGTTCTGTTTCTCAGTACGTTTTATCTCAACACATCCAACATATACACCACCAAAATTCAGTCAGGGATTAAGGCAGTGATTCTCAAGGGCAGGTTGGGAGGAGAAGAAATGGTGCTGTGAACCTTCTGTTCTAGATTTGCAAAAGCAACCCCACGGTTTAAGAGTATTGGGTCTCCACCAGGGTTTCCTTCTAACCCTGTCCAACTCAGGTCACAGTCTGTAATCATTTTTGTACTCAGTATAATATTTCTGAAGCATGTACCTTTTCCTGCCCTTTACAAGTGATGTAGTTCCGTAAGCATCTCTCTGTCTCTTAAAAAAATTAGAGACAAAAAAAATCACTCTCTCATCCTTTTTCTTCTCAGCAAAGATCACAGCACCAAAAAGAAGTGAGGCTATGATTGTCCCATAGTTGAGTAGAGCAGGAGTGCAAAGAGATGGGTTGCCTGGATTTGCTTCCTAGCCTTGTAAATAAGGAGTTGATTGTATCCCATCAGCTTCCAAATTCTTCCTGGTAAAGATGACATCCCCAAGCAGCCGACAGGTAGAATGTATGGTACCATTTGAGTCACTGGCTTCAATTTTAAAATAGTAATAATTAAATTATCGGGAGCTCTTTTCTCTTGTGGGGAAGAGACCAGAACATCCTGGTAACAGCCGTGCAGCCTTCCCACTGGCCTGCTGACCCACCATATCTCCATCTCACTTTGTATTTGAAGTTCACCAAATCAGTTCAGACTAAATTGTGCGGCTGGCACAGGGTTTAATGCTCAGTGTCGTACAGCTGAAATGAAGCCACTTCTTTCGCTTTTTTTTTTTTTTTTTTTTTTTTTTTTTTTGCGGTATGCGGGCCTCTCACTGCTGTGGCCTCTCCCGTTGCGGAGCACAGGCTCCGGACGTGCAGGCTCAGTGGCCATGGCTCCCGGGCCCAGCCGCTCCGCGGCATGTGGGATCTTCCCAGACCGGGGCACGAACCCATGTCCCCTGCATCGGCAGGGGGACTCTCAACCACTGTGCCACCAGGGAAGCCCTCTTTTGCTTTTCAAAAGGAGAATCTCTGGAAACATTTTATTTAGACCACCCCAAAGCACACCAAAGCACTGATTCTCAGAGGTACTGATTAGCAAGTAAATAGTTAAATTAGCTTTCTTTTAATGTGTGTAAAATCATGAAAAATGTTTATTTGATACATAGTCATTTCACATTTGTTTCTAGAGCTCTTACTAGTTGTTCGATTCTTACCTGGGTGATACGTTCCTTGTCCTCACAGAATTCATAGTCTAGAGAGGGAGACACAACAATAAAAATGTAATAATAATAGTAAAATTTACTACTCATTTTCTCTGTGTCAGATACTGTTCTAAGCATTTACCCTTATTAATTTGTTTAATCCTTATGACTATCTTATAAGGTTGATAAAATTAGTATCCCTATTTTACAGAAACTGAGGCACAGAAAAGGAATTACTCATGTAAGGTAACATAGCTAGCTGGTCCAAAGCCTGATTTTGACCCCATGTATAAATAAATAAATTTAGAGTTATTGGCGTTAACTGAGTTATTTACAAAGGTGGGAGTATAGGAGGGGTCTATAGCTGGTTCAGCGTCACAGGAACATGAGAAAAAATTGGGGGCACGCCCCAAGATACTGCTAGATAATTAAGATGATCTCAGAGGGCCTTGATGTGCCGTGCTTACGTTTTTAATCCTGTTTGTACTGGTAAGCCTTGAGAGGTTGTAAACAGAAGATGATAAGATCAGATATCTGGTTTAGAAAGATCCTAGGAGACAATGCAAAGAAGGAGTTGGTAAAAGAGCTTGGAGCAGGGGCCATTAGAAGGCAATTGCTGAGGTCCAGATGAAGAATAGAGAAGGCCTCAAGTAAGGGGCAGATGGGATATTGGTAAACAAGAGAGAAATTGAAGAAATACTTAACAAGTACAAACAATTAGACTTGAGACCATGTGTATATAGGGACTAAGGAAAAGTGAGAAATTCAGGACGAACCTGAGGATGTGGCTCTGTAACCAGGTGACCATTCAGCGAGACAGGAAGTGAAGGAGAAGAAGCTGGTTGGAGAAACAGCACCCTGAGTTCTGTATTGGGTGTGTTGATTCCTACATGACCTAGGGGCTCTCTAGGTAGAGACAGCTAGTAAATGACTAAAGCTTTGGTCTGGGATACAGGAGGGCCGTCTGGACTAAAGATACCGATTTGGACGTGGTCAGAATAAATGTATCCGTTGAAATTGTGAATGTGGACGTGATCGTTGAGGAACAGTGTGGAGGAAATCAAAGACAAAATCCCTAGGATCAACGATATTTTAAAGTGGTTGGAGGAGGTGGAAGGAAGCAGGCCTGACTGAGGGCAGGAGGGAAATGGGGAAAGAATATGACATGGATGCCAAGTAACTGAAGACTGTCAAGGAGAGTGTGACACAGAAGAGAAAGCACTAAAACACGTGCACTGCAGTGGCACCGGGGTTATTAGAAGGCAGTCTCACTGGAGTAGTGGGGACGGTGAGATATGGGGAAAATGGAAGGGAATGGTGAATGAAAATGGGGTTTTTTTCAAGAAGCTTTAAGAGAATATAGACCCAGGAAAGGAGAGAAATATTTGAAAGGAGTGATTATTGTTTCCAAGTTTGGAAGTATGGCCGTATGTTAGTAGGCTAAGAGGAAGGTGCCAGTAGAAAGAGAAATGGTCAAAGAAGTTATAAGGGATGTCAGAAGTGGGATAGGCTGGGTTAGGGATGGAGATGACAATTGCCTTATTTTTCTTCTATCATTACGGAAATACTCTTTCATAATCTTTGACTCTTCTGTAGTCCCTGAGAGGATCTTTGTTTTGTTTTCCATTTTAACCCCACACTAATTTTGGAGGTGAACAATAAAGTAAAAAAATCACAGGAGAAATTTTTTCAACCTTTTTAGCGTGCTAAGACGTTCAACTGTAGCACCTTCAGGAAATGAGATACTGAGAGTTTATTTTCAGAGTTTGTTTTCTAAAGGAAAAATCTCTGTCTGTTACTAAATGCAACTTTTCAATCTCAATCAGTTTTATTGAAGTAAAATTATGAAAAAGCTATTTATAGAAATATCTTACAGCCTGCCATATTATTAAGTAATATTTAGTGTGACAAGAGAAAGGCATTCCCTAAAACAATAGTATCAACATAAAAAAATTTGAAAACAAAAAATTTAACTGAAATAAAATCAGGGAATAATTGTAGTTGTGAGTGGGTGTGTTCACTGAGGAAGACTATGACAAGTGCAAGGAAGGCCAAAGACAGACTCGAGAGAGCACAGGTTTAGGAGGTGAGGAAATAGTGTGGATTTCCTGCTCCCGCTTTCTCAAACTATGTTGCATAGGGAGGCACCTAACTACTGCTCAGTAAGATCTCATGCTCACGTACCATAGATCAGAAACAGCAGCCTGAATATTCCGTCTGTACCTGTTTGCTCTTCCTACACAAATACACCCTTTCAGTATTGCCTAAAGAAGATGACTTAACTTCAGCTTGTAATGATGGTATAAGTAGGCAACAGTGAAAAAAGCAAGCAAAGACTGCTCAGTTATCTGAACTATGACTGTTCCTTAGTTATTAAAGAAAGAAGAGTTGGTCTTTCCAAAATGTATTGCCACTAGTTGAAGGGAATTTCCCAAATCACATCTCTCTGGGCATGTGCAAGGTGCCATTTACCATGGGAACTTTGTGACCCTCAATGAATAGAGGAGCCCCAATTTTGGTTTCTCTGGATGAAAACTAAATCTTCCTGGCATGCATATGTATTTTTAATAAAATACTGTAGTATTTGTGGAGCAGCAAGGAGACCAATGTCTTAGAGCAGCGTGAACAAGGGAGAGACTCGTAGGAGACGAGCTCAGAGATGTAATAGATGGGAGGTGGAGAGCAGGGTCCAGACCAACCATGTCCTAACAGTCCACTATAATGACTTAGGGTTTTACTAGGAGTGACAGTGAAGCTATGAGGATGAGAAGAAACTGTACATTAAGGTACTTAGAATAATTCAATTTCTTTTAAAAATCTGATCAATACAGTAGCACAGTAGCCATTGGAAAGTGTTGCATCATTGCTTAGGCATGTTGACCAGAAACTTGAAGAGTTCCTTAATATTTAAAATTTTAAAATATTTTCTGTAATCTTTTGGTTTGGGATCAGTCCTCTGCCACTAACACTGGGAATAATGTTACTTCAGTCAATTAAGCTAATTGTACTGAGAACTGGTAGGAGAAAACTGTTTTCATGCCTCCCTCCCTAAGCAGCATTCTGATTCCTAACACAGTATCCTGAGTTCCTCAGTACCAAGAAAGAACCCTGCAAAGCAGGCAGGTGAATTCTGGTCCCCAAAATGGGATACCCTTCATCGTGCATGAAGCAGCTTTAGGGGTCCTAAGTCAGACTCATATACATGTGGTTACGGTGAGCTTATCAACAGGGTCTGGTCAGTGTGGCTGCACTTACAGTTCAGTTCATGGAATAGAATCTAACCAGAGTCAGTTCTTTAGGGCAGCACATCCCTGCTGAGGTGTCTTCACCTTCCACAATCAGCTGTGTTCCGGACGTCCCCTTTTCAAATTCAAATACACCCATTTGCTGGAGTGTCTTAGTTAGTTTAGGCTGCTATAACAAGAATACTATAGCCTGGACAAACCTTTATTTCTCAGAGTTCTGGAGGTTGGGAAATCCAAGATCAAGGTGCTGGTAGCAGGTAGAAAAGAGAAGAGGCAGGCTGTCTCCTTTCTCTTCTTATAAGGGCACTAATCCCATTCATGAGGGCTCCACCCTCATGACCAAATTACCTGCCAAAGTTTCCATCTCTAAATACCATTACACTGGGATTAGGGTTTCAGCATACAACTTTTAGGGGATACAAACATTCAGTCTGTAGCACAGAGTCACCATAAAGACACACTAATGCCATCACATACAAGATGCAGACACTTGAAAACATGGACCCTTGACCCATGACCATTTAGAAATATTAAAAGTCTGTGCTCTCCCTTTCAGTGATCTGGTGCTGCCAGTGTCATCGTAAACAGAGATTGGCCATGGGCACTGAAATTGTGTGGTGGAGTCTGTTACATTATGGCCATCTAGAAAAAATATCTGGAATATCCTTTTTAAAAAAAATAATTATCTAGAATATATGTGTGTGTGTATCTATATATACGTACACATACATACACACACGATATATTTTTTAATAGATGGAATTTATAGCCCCTCAGGGGTCAGTGGATATTAATTGGAGAAGCAATCCATTGCTTTGTCTAAATGAGTGGTTTTCAAAGTGTGGGGCTCTACCTAGGTAGGCAGAAGACTTTAACTAGAGCATCTATTGCTAGACCAAGTTCATATATCGCAGACCTCCTGAACTCACACCAGCCTCTCCTGCTTCAGTGTTTCTATCCTTCCTGTCTCCGTCATGCATTCTGATCATCATCTACTGCTTTCATGATCACTTAACCACTTCACATTTTTTAACCTCAATTTTATGCCTTGAGAGAGTAGAGTGTTGAATAAATGCTAGTCCATGTCTGTCCATTGAGCACGCTTCTGACCCTCTGCAAGAAGCCACTGGATCCTTCTGTCTAGGCTGTCGTTCCATCTTTTCGTCCTATCTTGAAAAGTTGTTATGGAAATAAAATGAGCCGATGCTAGAGTGAGCACTTTGGGACATTTAGTAACTATTTCCATGTGAGGTGGTATTGTTATTTATACCTTAGATTAGCTCTGTCAATGACATTTGTTTTATATAGGGGAAAAAAAACGCTTTCTGCCTCGTTAAGAAAGGTTATTTCTTAATAAAGTTTATATATATATAATTACAGATGGGATACACACCACTACATGTGGGCTGCCACTATGGAAACATCAAGATTGTTAACTTCCTGCTCCAGCATTCTGCAAAAGTGAATGCCAAAACAAAGGTAAACTCCTTTCTCCTTTGTATCTACCAAGTCATTGATCTCGTGTCCAAGGAAGTAAGAGTCTTTTCTTCCATCTTCCTTCTACAGAATGGGTATACGCCGTTACACCAAGCAGCTCAACAGGGACACACGCATATAATCAATGTCTTGCTTCAGAACAATGCCTCCCCCAATGAACTCACTGTGGTAAGAGCAAAGGGCCAGCTAAGTGATGAGGGGGGAGCTGGGCCTGGGTGCTGGTGCCTTCTTACATTTTTATTGGACAGGTTTGCTCTTTGACTTTCTATGTTTAGTAGGCATAAACAGAGCATTCAGTAGAATGAAGGGAAAAGGACAATAACTGTATTGTTGTGAGTTGTCCAGAGACAGAGATGTGATTAATGTTTCCCACGTAAAAACTACAAATCGGGCTTCCCTGGTGGCGCAGTGGTTCAGAGTCCGCCTGCCGGTGCAGGGGACACGGGTTCGTGCCCCGGTTCCAGGAGGATGCCGCGTGCCGCGGAGCGGCTGGGCCCGTGAGACATGGCCACTGGGCCTGCGCACCTGGAGCCTGTGCTCTGCAACGGGAGAGGCCACAACAGTGAGGGGCCCGCATACCGAAAAAAACAAAAAACAAAAAAAAACTACAAACCCACTACTACCCAGTAGGGAGTACAAACATAAGAAGAAGCACGTGTTTGTTTCCTTGATTACATAAAACATTAAAAAGCCTCTCGGATTCCGTGTGTAGCAGCCCAGACTCTGCTCTATGAGTAGGGACAGGTTAGGTGGGTTTTGTGCAAGGTATGTCTTTAATGAAACAGCGTTTTGGGTATGACAGTGGGAAAGGACTGGTGAGACACTCACCTTACGTTTGTAAAGGCAAACGTGTGGAAACACACAGGCGCTGAGACACGTGGAATGACTTGTAATTCCTTGACCATGTTTCCCTCTTCCCAGAATGGGAACACTGCCCTGGCCATTGCCCGGAGGCTTGGCTACATCTCAGTGGTGGACACCCTGAAGGTGGTAACTGAAGAGACTGTGACCACGACTGTGAGTAGTGGATGCCAGACCTTGTAACCCCGTTACCCCAAGAGCCAGTTCTCAGACTGTAGATTTTTCCAGGCTTTGGGGAGATGAACCTTTTTTCCTCCATTCAGAAACTAAGCACCGTATTTCCAAATGCTGTCACCTCCTTGATGGCAGTCAGCAAAGCAAAACTCTCATTTCTGATGGGAAGAAAAATTCAAAACACTAAAAATACCTTTTCAAAAGTTATACCTTTCAAAAAGCTACAGAGGTTTTAGTTCCATAGAAAGCTGAATGTATTTCTTTATTTTGATATAAAAAACTTTTTTAATGAGATGTTTTGACATCTTTCTTTGACAGTGCAAGAAAGATGAAAACCCTAAGTTGGTTCTTTAAAATATTTTAACTCACAAATGATAATGGGTACATTGTCATCATTATTGTAAACATATTTTGGCCTTGTTAGAGAAACACTAGAGGTGGCTTCCAAATTAGTTTTTCCCACCACGCTCGCTTCTCTTCCATTCACCTATTGGAGTTTTCCTAGGAAAAACAATCACTTCTTTGGAACCCCGTCTGGTGCCTTTGAACTCCATCAGGATTTGGTAACTTTGGAATCAATAGCAGATACTGCCCCATGTCAGAGGTTTACTTGAGTTATTCCTGACTGCGTGACTCAACACACAGGCCCGAGACTGAGTCCGTACAGTGTCAGTTTAGGACTCTGCAGCACTTGGAAGTATCAGCTGTGCTTCCTTTTCTCATATGCCACCTTCCAACACGAAGAAGGCATAGTTCACGTCTGCAGTCTGGATATACAGTGCTTCGTACAAAACACCATGGCTCGAAGGACTCTGTTGCTACCTGCCGGTTGAGTTATTTGGCTGTGTACAGGTTTTAGAAGCTAAAACTTCAGCCTGCTGATCACAAAAGAGAAATGTTGTAATTTGCAAAAGAGAAAACAGTAGCTTTAATGGACTAGAGCAATGGTTGTCAGCCAGGGCACGTCTCTAACTTTAAGATATAGCTGGAATAGAAATTAATTCCTACATATTGCTTTCATATACCTCTTGAGTATTTCATCATCTTAAAATCTATCATTAAATTCTCGAGAAGAGAGTTTAAATAAATAATGTTTATTAACCTTAATTTTATAGATATGCCATGTAACTCTCTTGAGAGTAGGAAAGGAGAGAAGGACAAGGTATTAAATAACAACCAAGTGTCACCATGCTATAAAAGACTTGAAGTCACTGAAATAAATACGTGAAACCTCTGTTTCAATGTTAGAGAATTGAAGATGGTATAATAGTTCAAAATATAAATCTTATTTGATTAAATGTCAATGATTTTCTCACCTGTTAGGAAAGTTCAAAATGTTTCTTTGATATCAAAAAGAGCTTTAGGAGAAAATAAAGTTACAGACAGGGAAAGTAAAGTTACAGCCTCAGGAAGTGGACTGAGAGAAAAGGGTTTTAGGGCTCCAGTTCCTAGTGAAAGAATGTGCACGGGAGTCATGCCATTTCTCACTCAACATCATCAGCTGACTTGCTAGGTGACTTTCTGCCAGACAGAAAAGATTACTCATGCTAACAGGAAGGTCCAGTTTGCCTGGTGAAGTAAATGAGGCTTCCGCCAGATGAAACGCTCACATTGACTAGAAAAGAGGCCATTGAAGTCCCTAAGACCTAGTCCAGCACTGTGGTATTTGAGACTTTATTTCAAGCGGAGACACCACCTTGTCAGCCCTGCCTTTGCAGTTGCCTGTCATCTAGCTCAGAGAGGACTGACGGGATTCAGGGTGGGGTGTGTGCCCTTAAGCTAACCAAGCACAGTGCAGCCGCCCGCAGGTGGGTCTCTGTTCAGACGTTATGGAAGCCCCAGCGACCGTTGTCTCCTTAAGCAGGCATCAGTTCTTCAGCAGCCTTAAAAAGAACACTGCATCTTTGATAGGAGTGCCATGTTGGATGTGGCAATTCTGAGAAAGATGCTTTAGTTAATGACATTACAATCACGGCAGAGGAGGAAACTGAGTGGCTAGGAGCGGCTATCCAAAAGATACGAATTAAGCTATTTAAATTGCATTGTTTAAAATTCCCTCAGTAGCAACGAGCAGAGTACTTCTATCACTCAGATGTTGGTTTCTAACAGCCTTCTCTAATGGAGGGAACCAGGGCTCCTTGGAGAAATGACAAAATCTACAACTGGGGCAGGAAATATACAAGATGAGCCTGCAACCTCTGGTAGTGCCAAAAAGTAAGGCCCTCCCTGTAAAGAAATAAATAAACATACATACACAAAATGATGGGACGTGTTAAAGGGACACGGGAAGCCACTGAAAGACTTCCCAATGGCCAAAGCCAGAACAATTTGAACCAAAGAAATAAAATGGTATCGGGGTATAGTGCAAAGTATAAAATATATATCCGTGAGTTTATTACTGATACGGATGAATGATTGAATGACTATGGAGGAAGAGGCAGATTTCTCAGGCAAAAGAATTCCGAATAATTTACGAAAATACTTTCCCCTCCAAGAGGTGGCTCACGATTCCCCACTGCTCAAGTGTGTCTGAGTGTAGTAACTTCCCTGGCAAGAAAACAGTGTGGAGAGCAGGGGAAATAGAGTAGATTACAGGGGAGAAAGCTGGCCAACACTGCTTCAGCCACATGACCAAGTACAATGTCAACCCTGGTGAATCATGTTGACAGTATATGCCCTTGATGTGACGTAACGAAAATGACATTTTACCGCAGTGGACTTCCTCCCCAAAACATATAACCCCAGTCTAATCAATGAGAAAAACATGAGACGAATCTCAATTAAGGGACATTCTACAAAATACCTGACCAGTTCACCCCAAAACTGTCAAGGTCATTAAAAACAAGGAAAGTCTGAGAAACTTAGCCATAGGAGCCTAAGGAGATTGACAACGAAAGATAACATGGTATCCTGGATGGGATGCTAGCACTGAAAAAGGATATTTGGCAAAAGCTAAGGAAATCTGAATAAAACATAGACTTTAATTAATAATAATAAATCAATATTGGTTCATGAATTGTGACAAAGGTACCATGCTAATATGTGTTAATCATAGGGAAAACTGGGTGAACACTCTCTACTATCCTCGCAATTCTTCTGTAAATCTAAAACTGTTCTAATATAAAATATTCATTTTTTGAAAATGTTCAATGACAGTATTACATGCTGGAAAAAATGCAAAATAATGCTTTACTTCAACATGACTTGTACCATTAGTCTTTTATACGCTCAGATTAAAAGAGGATTCATTTTAAAACTAAAACATATCAAGTCATTAATATTTTCAAACAAGTAATACCGTCAGTGTTCTTTGGATGGATACAATCTATCTAGGCGAAAAGTCATCAAAGAGCAATTAAAAGATTCAGTATAGCCTTTGCTCTGTCATACTGTATACCATTCTCTAAAATTTTGTGGCAGTTAAAATTATCCTGCAAATGCATTACCTCTAAAATATTTTCTGCAAACACATGGTTGTAAAAGTTATTGGAATCTCAATATTGTGATTTATTCTAGAAATTAAACATACACATAGGAAGGGAAAACGAGAAGGGGCTGGCTTGGCACAAGCAATAAAGACAGGCTTCTTGCCAATCATTTGGCTTATCATCAGCTGAGACTTTTAGTGGGATGGGGTGGCAGATCCATGAAGACCGTGAAGAAGTATAGCATTGAACTAAGGGAGGCAGTATCTCTCTCCTTTTTTTCCTTTGAAAAGCTTTATTGCGGACCTAAAGCTTTTAAGCTGGTGCGCTTTGCCCCTAGAATTCTTTCACCTTGTATTCGTTCTCTGCCATGTATATGATGAGGAACTTAGTGCTATGAAGGCATAATTTTGATGTCGTTTTGTATGAGGGGGCCTTCAAGATATTCAACACACAAATCCCACAGTAAACCAACAGATTAATTCAGGAAGAAATGAATAGTCTCAGTAAAATATCCTGTCTGCTCATACTAAAATGACTGCTTTCTTTGTTACTAGACTGTCATAGAGAAGCACAAAATGAATGTTCCAGAAACGATGAATGAAGTTCTTGACATGTCTGATGATGAAGGTATGAAAACCTCCTTTGAGTTCGTAGTAACAAAGAGTGACTTTGTATTTTTTTCCTGAAGAAAATTCATTGCAAAATGTTTTTAGAAGCATTAATATGTTTCGTTGTAGTATCAAGAGCATGCATTTTTCACACTTACATTGTTCACTTAAATCATGCAGTTCGTAAAGCCAACGCCCCTGAAATGCTCAGTGATGGCGAATATATCTCAGATGTTGAAGAAGGTATTTGTGAATTTTTATTGTGATAAAATTTAACTACCAGCTTTATCTTTCATTTCTTATCTTTGAAATGTAACCCTTCCTTGAGTTACTAACTTTTCATTTTATCTTGCAATCATTAATTGACGTATCATTTAAACAACATGTATTTGGTATCACTGACTGTCTTCTTTTAGCCTCTTTGAATCCCCTCTCCTTGAACGCATTTGTCAATTTGAAAATGCAAGTGTTACTAACTATCTGGATTACTTTCTTACTATTTGTTTCTATTAAGCATAAAAATTGTTTTTATTGTTTACATTTGAAAATCTAGATAGTAAAATCTGATTAATATTCATATCTAAAATATTTTTTTAATAAGAGAGGGTTTATAAGGGAAGGGATCAAATGCCCATTCTAAGACGTACTCTAAGCTTTGCAGTGAAAGTTGCTTTTGAACTTGAACTCATAATGAAACCTCAACCCGAACAAAACTGCTTTCAAAATGTAAGTTTTCAATATTGATTTCATGAAAGAGACAAATTATAGATGACTGTAGCTATTCTTCATATGCTTAAAAGAAACTACTAGTTTTCTGCCTTACTTAAAAATCAGTGCGTATGACCAGGTCATGTTATGTAGTTATATTAACGAATGACATCCTTATTGTTCTTTGGAAAACTAGCATTTTTACAGTAAATAAATATGATAAAGATGGCAAATTTTTGGCCTTTTTACTGAAATAATGAAATGTTTACTTAGAGTAGAATTTATATTATATTTATGTTTCTTTTCTCTATCATTTGACTCTCCCAGTGTTCTGATTGCTTCTCCATTTTCCGTCTCTCATGTTGTATTTTTCTCTTGGATCAGTCTTAGTGCAGCTAGTCTTTCTCTGCCTCTGGGTTGTCTGTATTGTAATTACCGGTTCCTTCTTTGATTTGTCCAGATTTCGTTGGAAACCTAAATAGTGGGAAAGCCTACCTGATCCAAAGTCACTTTAGCTTTTTCAGTTCCAATGACTGCCAAGTGTAAGTGCGTTGTAGCCAGGGATTGCCTGCCTAGGAGAGCTAATGTCTTGGTGGTCATTTAGGGACCTGAAAGTACCTGTCACATTGTTTGTAAATGTTGTTTTGATAAATATTAAAGACTTCTACTCATCATTTTTCTTTCTTTTTCTGTAAACCATCAACTATATATTTACCTCTGTTTATCCCCCAGTGGATAATATTTGCATCATCGTTAGGACTCTACGAGTAACGTGCCTTACTGTCATATTATATTCCGCTGCTTTCTTATGCAACATTTTCAGAGTAATTTCACCTGTGCAGAAGATAAAAGGAAAGTGATGTTCTCACAAAGATGCATACACTCACAAAATATGGTGTCAAATGAAATTATTGTGAGATATAATATGACAGTCACAGACCTAAAAATTTGCTAGTGTCTAACAAGATATCCCCAAATAGCTGCATTGATGAGAGGCCAAGTTTGAATGGACCATGTAACAACCTTATACATGTGGATAACTCATTTCCAAAAAGAAGAAATTTTGAATCTCTTCATTTGAAGATATTCCATTTAGCTGTTTAACTAGAAATGACCATCATTTCCTTTAGATTGATCTCAGCTTGGGAATTTGAAATTGAATAAGCAAATTTTCATTCTCATTTTATCCATCTTTCTTTAAACTTAGCCCTTGCTTTACGGATGTGTCCGGGGGCTGTTGGAATAAAAGGGCTCTTGACTTCATAACGTTGTAGCGTTTAATGTTGAAAGGGAGTTGGTTAAAGGTCACTCAGTCTGAACAACCGTCACCCAGTGCTGGAATTACCTCTGTTACGAGGTCCTGTGCCCAAATGCCTCCATGATGGGAATTGCCTAATTCCCAGACTGCCTATTCCATGTGAACAACTCTGACTTTAAAAATTCTTCATTTTAGGGAGCATCCTTGTCACCGATTCAGGCTTTAACTCAGTGATTCAGGCTCTGATCTCTTTGGAACTATTGACAACAAAATACTTTATGTAGTGGGTCAAAATCTTTGGATACGTTATTCATAAAAACGTATTTTAAAAATTCTAAAAAACTTAAAATAATTGTCAGTAGGTATAGGTTTGAGGTATAATAAAGCACTAACGTTTCATCAGATATCATGAGAGAGTCAAGCTCACCTCAGCTTTGTACCCAAATCAGTGCCTAATGGAAGCCCCAGCAAAGTGAAATCCACATATTTTAGAGAACTCAAAGGGCAGGTTAGTAACCTGTAGTCCAAGTTCTCCATTATCATGATGAGAAAGTAAAGCCCAAATAAATGTTGAGTGACTTACCCAACCAGGTTAGTGGCAGAGTGGGACAAGAAGACAGATGTGAAAGTCTGTGGAATTAGGTCACCTCTTTCATAGCTACTTGAATGTGACCTGTGTTCTTATATATAGAACCCAAGAGTGAATTTTTTTTATTGGGGGAAATGTCCTATAGGACCTCTTCTCACCGAATGCTTTGGACTATCCTGATCTTCTGGTCATCGTAATAAATAAATCAGACTATTATGTTTTTAGCTTTATGGATCTGGAAAGAAGCCTTGGAGATTACCTTGCCTCCAGGTCCTCCAAGGGAGCGGTGACAGTTAGGCAGAAATTGTCCTTCACCTGAAATTTTATCATTTTACAAATACTTGTTAAATCCTAACATCCAGCCAGCGTCTTGCCTGATATCTCTCTGCTTGCAATTGACCTTTCAAACAGACATTACATAGTTGCATGCTACTCTCGGCATAAAGTCAAAATGAAATACCAGACGCAGAGGCCTAATCTTAGTCTCTGGTGTATCCCCAGAACCTAGTACAGGGCCTTGCACACAGCAGCTCTTCAATATGTGTTTGCACAGCTGCATCCAAGAGGAGGGAGACTGAAAGGACAAGATAGTCTTACAGGTTTCTGAGAACAGGCAAGATGGAGAAAATTTGCTTCCTTGCTCCCTTTTCCTGCCTTTATACCCCTTCTCACTGAGACAGCCCTAGGCTACGTATTGACTCGATAAACAGCTTTCTAATGACTCTCCCAAGGGGTGTCTGCATCTCAAAGAATAGTTGGTGAATTTAAAAGAATTTCCAGCTCAGGCTTCCCTGGTAGCACAGTGGTTGAGAGTCCGCCTGCCGATGCAGGGGACACGGGTTTGTGCCCCGGTCCGGGAAGATACCACATGCCGCGGAGCGGCTGGCCCGTGAGCCATGGCCGCTGAGCCTGCGCGTCCGGAGCCTGTGCTCCGCAACGGGAGAGGCCACGGCAGTGAGAGGCCCGCGTACGGCAAAAAAAAAAAAAAAAGAAGAGGAGTGCCAGAGGATATGGAGAGAGAAACCAGACGAGTGAGTTCCAGCAGACGCCCTGGGAGAAACTTGCCTGGGAAGGTCCAGTCAGATGAGCACAGGCCATTTGGGAATCCCTGCTGACCTCAGCAACTGCCACGTCCAGGACTTCGTGGATTCAGACCCAGAATAAGTAGCTCTCATGTAGTGTATTTTTTCTCCTCAAGAAGCTGTGACAGGTGAGCAGCTGTAGCAGCCTGTGGCACGAGGGGGAACAGGAACTGTTGAAGAGCTGTCAGGGCATTCGCATGTTTATTGACTAAGGTCAATAGGTGGTTTCTTCATTTGCCCAAAACAGCTTGTAATTTTGTTTTTTTAATAAATTTATTTATCTTTGGCTGCATTGGGTCTTCGTTGCTGCGCGCGGGCTTTTCTCTAGTTGCGGCGTGCGGGCTTCTCATGGTGGTGGCTTCTCTTGTGGAGCACAGGCTCTGAGACACGTGGGCTACAGTAGTTGTGGTGCACGGGCTTCGTTGGTCCGCGGCATGTGAGATTTTCCCGGACCAGGGCTCGAACCCGTGTCCCCTGCATCGGCAGGCGGATTCTCAACCACTGCGCCACCAGGGAAGCCCAACAAGTTGTAATTTTGAATAAGATTTCCCCCACGCCCCCAGTTCTTTTAGTCCCTGCCCGTCTACCCAGAACGTTTGACCTGCTTCATGGGGAAGTGGGATCTCACCTGGCCACCTGTACCCCCGCCCCCGACACTGGGATTCTTACTACAGAGAAAGAAGAGAGTGGAGGGTGACACCACGGAACATCAGCACCGAAAATGATTGACCGGGGGCAGGCAGGATGGTGGGCAGAGGGTCTGGAACAGGAGGGGTTAGAGAACCAAGGGAAGATGTGAACACATGGGAAGTGGTGGTCCAAGCACCTGGGCCAGAAGCACACTGAGGATGAGAGTTGACAACAGGCCTGGCCTGTCTTTACCTTGTATGTACACACCCTGTAGGTAGAGGTAGGAGACAGAAAACAAACCAATAACAGGTGCTTCTTGCCCTGCATGGTGAAAAGCAGTTTGGGTGGGGCTTCCCTGGTGGCACAGTGGTTAAGAATCCGCCTGCCAGTGCAGGGGATGCGGGTTCGAGCCCTGGTCCAGGAAGATCCGACATGCCATGGAGCAACTAAGCCTGTGTGCCACAACTACTGAGCCTGCGCTCTAGAGCCCACACGCCACAACTACTGAAGCACACCTGCCTAGAGCCCGCGAGCTGCAACTACTGAGCCCACGTGTCACAACTACTGAAGCCCATGTGCCTAGAGCCCATGCTCCGCAACAAGAGAAGCCACTGCAATGAGAAGCCTGTGCACCGCAATGAAGAGTAGCTCCCGCTCGCCACAACTAGAGAAAGCCCGCGCACAGCAACAAAGACCCAGTGCAGCCCCCCAAAATAAATAAAAAAAGAAAAAAAGCACTTTTTTAAAAAAAGAAAAAAAGCACTTTGGGTGTAGGAGAAGGAAGAGGCCAGATCCTTGCGTACAGCACGTACATGATGCTGGCACTGCTTTATACCTGGGGGCAGTGAGCATCTTCCTGTTTTGCACACACGGTCCTTATACACCCAGGTAATGAAGAACCAAGACCAGTGAGCTCTGGATGTGGGGTTGAGTCTAGACGAATAGCTGAGAAAGACTGAACAGAAGGAACCAAAGGGCATGACACAGCCACTTTGAATGTAGCAACCTAATTTCCCTGTACATAAGAATCATTTTAGTGCCTGATTTCACAGGGCTAGTTTGTGGCTAGTAATTTATTCATTTTCTAGTCTTCTTTAAAAGGGGCATAGGTTTTAGGTATGCATTCCATCTCTCTTCTTCGGTGTCTATTTGACCAAGTCAGTATAACATCTAATCTTACTTAGGTGACTGAGGGTAATTTCTGGATTAGGGTTAAGGAGTACTGATAAAAATAGGAAAAAATTACAGTGTCTGTCCCAACACTGTCTTTTTCTGGCTCTTTACAGGAAAGACACAGAATTCTTTTTCCTTTCTGGGATGGGTTTGTTTATTAACCCAACCAAGATCACAGGGGACGTTTTTCATTGCTACATCTGGAAAGGTTCCAACACTGAGTCATGCGTGCTTACTTTAGAAACGATATCTAGCCTGGATTAAGGAATAGTGAACTGCAATACAGTTTTTAAAAAGAGGTACATCTAGCCACAAAGAACAGAATCATGTTTGAGAGGAAAGAGTCAAATTGACTTTGTACTCTTAAAAAAAAAAATCATCCTGAACAGAAAAGAGTCATTTGCTCTGTGGGATAATGGCTACTTGTTCTTGTCGTTGCTTAAGAGATGTGCAAACTTTGCCATTTAAGTCTGATTCCTTTCTGACCATCTATGAAGCCAGGATCTTACCGGCACCTGAAGTTAGGGAAATAAAGAAAGAAGACAGTGGGTGGCCCTCCCGTGAGAGATACACGAATCCCTTAAAATGATACACACTTCTTTTTTTGGGGGGGTGCATTTTGGGTCTTCATTGCTGCGCATGAGCTCTCTCTAGTTGCAGCGAGCAGGGGCTACTCTTTGTTGCGGTGTGCGGGCTTCTCATTGCGGTGGCCTCTCTTGTTGCAGAGCCCAGGCTCCAGTAGTTGTGCCCGTGGGCTCAGTAGTTGTGGCGCGCAGGCTCAGTAGTTGTGGTGTACGGGCTTCGTTGCTCCGCGGCATGTGGGATCGTCCCGGACCAGAGCTCGAACCCCTGTCCCCTGCATCGGCAGGTGGATTCTTAACCACTGCGCCACCAGGGAAGCCCGACACGCACTTCTTAAGACCACCTATGTCACCCATTGCTCATCTAACCATTGTCTCAACTTACCCCATTGCTCTCACATCTTTTGAGAAGGAAAGCAAGAAAACAGTATATTCCAGAACTTACTTTCTGTTTTGAAAGGACAACCACTGCTGCCAGCAGATGCTGGAAAACAAAAGGTTGAAGCAAAAGACCCAGCATCTGCTCCTTCCTGACGGAGGAGGCAGCTGGGGAGGGGAGGGGGCAGGAGACAGAGCTCACTGCATTCTCTACCTTGGGCTTGGGCAGCCTCGCCCTGAGCCTCCTTCCATCCCAGAAGATAATGGAGTCCCAAGCATCCACTGGTCCTCCAGCCTGACCCAGAAGTGCCTGTGCCACACACGGGGACCTCGGGAAGTGGGTGGCATAGCCCCTCCGCTGTCGACACGACATCTTCCTTTTATCAGCCTCTCAGAATGTGCACGGGAGTCCTTGCAAACTGCAAAATGAAAAGTGAAATGCATGAGCATCTGGAATCTAAGTAACTTTTCCCTTATTTATGGTGTGACTCTAGGTTAGAATTAGACTTTTAGAACTAAAGTTTGGGAATTCCCTGGCGGTCCAGTAAGACTCTGTGCTTCCACTGCAGGGGGCACGGGTTCGGTCCCTGGTCCAGGAACTAAGATCCCACAAGCCACGTGGTGCAACCAAAAAAAAAAGAAAAGAAAAGAAGGAACTAAAGTTTGAGTGGGTCAGCATCCTCGTACTATCATATTCCTCTTCCCTCTTACTCTTTTTTTTTTTTTTTTTTTTTTGTGGTACGCTGGCCTCTCACTGTTGTGGCCTCTCCCGTTGTGGAGCACAGGCTCCGGACACACAGGCTCAGTGGCCATGGCTCACGGGCCCAGCCGCTCCGCGGCATGTGGGATCTTCCCAGACCGGGGCATGAACCCGCGTCCCCTGCATCAGCAGGCAGACTCTCAACCACTGCACCACCAGGGAAGCCCCTCCCTCTTACTCTTGCTTCCTTGCTCTTCTGACAATGCAAATATCGGAAGATTGAGGGAAAAGACATGAGCAAATAGAGTCATTTGGTTTCTTCATGATAAAACTTACTGTCTAAACATTAGGGGGGCTAGACATAAAGTTTTGAATTTATGGAAAAGATTTTCTCTTCAAAATTATTCGGATTTTTATGTTCCTTATTTGAACCTTCCAAAAAATAAAATAGGCTGAGTCTTCTTTGCCTTTATTTGCCGTCTCTAAACGGGTTAATACCATGGAGTTGCTGAGATGATGAAAAGAAATAATATACACATAAAGCACTTAGAACAGTGACCAGCGTACAGTAGATGCTCAAAAAATGTCTGTCCTTCCTTTTCCTTAATCAGATGGATACGACTAGCTATGTATCCTGTTTCCTGCTCTAGGATTAGAATTAGGCCGGGACAGCACGAGAGGAAGAGAGAGAGATTTGAGTGTTTAAGTCTTCAGTTAAAATAAAAACGAAAACAATGTGGGTCGACAAAGTCATTGCATTGTCCCCCCTAAGGGTTTATGTTACTTGTCACTCGGATGGCAATTGTTAGTCTATAATCCAATTTCAAGGGCCCTAAAAATCCAACCCAACCAGCCCATTTCCTACAAGTCAGTTGCCTGTAACTTTAGTAAAGCCGGCTGCTCACTGGTCTCCAGCATTCCCGTTCTGTTCCTCTGGGCTGCATCCTGTGGCCTGGGATGGCCAACTTCCCGTTTCCACCCCTCTCTCCCTGCCTGTACTCACACACTCTCTGTTCAGCATCTGCCACGTCTACAGTCCTATGTGCTGCCCTCTTCCTTTGTGCTCTTGTAATACTTTGTAACTTCTCACACACACACACACACACACACCTTCTGTCCTGGTGGCGAGGTGGGGAAGCGCCTGGTCTCTGCAACCCGACTGCGTGGGTTCTAATCCAGGCTCCTCCGCTAACTAGATGTGTGAGTTTTGACAAATAACTCTGAATCTGTTTCTTCATCTATAAAGTGGAAATACTAGTACCTGCTTCCCAGGGCTGCGGCTGCGGATTAAACGAGACGTGCATGTAAAGTGCTCAGTTAGCAAGCACAGCGTGTAGCACACACAAGGCACGATCTCAGGAGGAACCGGCAGCATTAGGAGTACAGCATTTGTATCATGGTTTGTGTCCTGGCGTCAGCTTCTTCACTAGAGGCTAAATGCCTCAAAGGCAGTAGTTGGCTTTACTCCTAACATAGGTCCTAGCCCAGCGCTCCACTGTCTGCCGTCTCAAAGTGGTTACACAGTAGAGCAGGTCTCCTGGGGACTTGTTACCCATGCAGAATCTCAGGGCCTACCCGAGACCTGTGGAGTCAGCGTCTGCATTTTCTCAAGGTCCCCAGCTGATCAAATACAGCCCTTGAAATTTGAGAAACACTGCACTCATTCTTTGAATTCACTTGCTGAGCTGGTACTTTAATTATACTCATAATAGCCACTCGGAAAACAGACACTGAATGCTATAGAATCAGTACTGCCATTAGATCACTGTCATTTGTAAGGACCCGTGAGACCAGTGGTTCTCAGAGTGTGGTCCCTGGACCAGCAACATCGGATTCACTTGGGAACTTGTCGGAAATGCGAGTTTTCAGGTGATTCTAATGCATCCTCCAGGTTGGGAACCACTGCTTTAGAACCCTGGGAAGCTACCAGAAGTACCACATTAATATGGTGCATCCCCTTCTTCCTGCCTTGTTTCATTTCATTTCTTCTCTTCCATGTCTTAAAGACGCAAGTAAGATCAAATGTTGTACGTATCGTTTCCTCTTTGCCGGATACTTGCTGGTGCACATACACATCTTAATGTCTACCTGGCAGACTGACATCTGTCAAAATACCTTTTCTGGTGTATGGAACACACAGATGACTTATCTGCGGTCCCTGTATTTTGTTTTATTTTGTTAATTTTATTCATTTTCTGAATAGGTGATAGACGCACATGGTATAAAATTCCCAAGGTACAAGAGTTTACGGTGAAAAGTAAGTCTCCCTCCTTCTTGCTCCAGTAATAGAGTTCCTTTCTCCAACAGCAATCACTGACCTTTCATCTCACACATTTATTGAGCACCTAATATGTGCCATGCATTGTTCTGGGCACTGGATATGGAAGGAGAAGACAAAAACCCCTGCCTCCATGGAGCTGATATCTTGGTTACTGATTTCTTATTGTATTTGTTCAATAGCGTAGAGTTTGGCAGTAGTTAAAAGTAGGGCTCTGTAGTCAAACCAACTAATTTTGAATCCAATTTTCCCCATGTTCTAAGTAATCTTAGCTGTTTATTCTACCACTGTGAACTGGGTTTTCTTTATCTTGAAATGGAGATAACAATTCTATTCTATAAGGTTGTTGTGAGAATTACTTGAGATAATACTTATAAAGCACCAAACAGTGCCTAGAACATAGTAAATGCTCAATAAATATAGATGTTGATTATAATGATGTGATCTCATTCTACTATTCTGTAACGTAGACTAGAAATGGCTAAAGGATTTATTTTCCCAGTAGCTTACATTTCCTCTCTTTGCTATGTGATGATCAAAAAACACACTTTTTTCAGAACAAGCACAATAAATTTGTCTTCTCAATTCTGATCATTAACTGCTTCTCAGTTAGACTATTTACTGAGTTCTATGAAGTAATCAACTCCTAATCAATCACTAGAGCATAGAGACTGTGTTCCTCTATTCTTTTTAATCTAGCTTTTTTAAAAATCCCATGTAATTTGGAGATTTTCTACTATCATTTCATTTGGAGGTGTTTTGTACCATTATTTTCAGCTTCATAATGTTACAAAGTACATTCCTTGGGGAGATTCTGCATTTTGCATCAGAGGGATCTGAGCAAAGTTTCTGACAATATAATTTGATATAGTTACCTTAAGGAATATTCTTTGTGATTCTAGTCTCCAGCCAGATGGGAAATCAACTTTCAACCGCTGGAAAAGCAACAAAAGTATTCCTCAGTAGTGGTCTTAAGATGGAAAAGAATAGAAGAAAATTACATGCAAAAAAAAAGAAAAAGAAGAAAAGACGTCCTAGGGCATAAAAACACTTAAACAATAAGACAAGAACTGTTTCATTTATTCACCATGAAAAATCATTAGCGGGCATAATGAAAGATTGCAAGGAAGTTGGGTTAGGTATATTCCCCCATGTACTGATTCTGGACCAGGGAATGAGGCACAGCTACGTGACCAACCACAGTCCTGATAACCATTTAATATATTCTCTTTCTCTCCTTTGTCCCTGATTCTATTTGGTATTATTTCCTCGTAGACAGAGCGTATGAATCTTTGGAGGATTGACTGTAGTACGGGAAACCTGTTCTCTGAACCTAGTCATCATAGGACTGGGAGGAAGGGGTACCTGCGAAATTGAAGTGAAATGCCTCTGAACAGCTTTTATTATTTGGGGAATGGTGAGATCAAGGTAGATTTGGGGTGTTTGGGTTTTTCTTTCTTTTTTTTTTTTTCTCTGCGGTACGCGGGCCTCTCACTCTTGTGGCCTCTCCCGTTGCGGAGCACAGGCTCCGCACGCGCAGGCTCAGCGGCCATGGCTTATGGGCCCAGCCGCTCCGTGGCATGTGGGATCTTCCCGGACCGGGGCACGAACCCGTGTCCCCCGCATCAGCAGGCGGACTCCCAACCACTGCGCCACCAGGGCAGCCCTGGGTTTTTCTTTCAACATTTTCCAGCCTCTGGTATTTTATTGTCAGAAATGGATTAGCAGTAAGAACATCAGTGCTCATAATTTTGAAAGGTGTAAAGTCCCTTCCATATAGGTGAGGCCTCCTCTGGTGGCACTTACCCGTGTGCTTCCCCCAGACTTTGTCTACACTAATCGTAGAACGCGCTGCAGAGCTCACTCTCACTGATTAGGGGTGCATTAGGCACCCTGTCTGTGACCACTTTGCCTTACCTTTGGACCTTGTTATTTTTCATTCCGCTCTGTTCCCACTACTTATTACCTCTGAGCTCAGTGGTTTAATTTATTATCATCGTCTCCCGTGGTTGTGTGAGTTAACAGGGCTCAGCTGGGCTCTAGACAGCCTTCAGGAGTTTGCAGTCAGACGGTAGCTAAGGTGGGAGTCACATGGCCAGAGGTTCAATGTGACGTCATCACTCGAGGGTCTGTCACCTCGGCCGGGATGGCTGAAACAGCTGAGAGCTGACTGGCATCTCTCTCCACATGGCTACCTTGACTTTCTTTACACCTTTACACGAGGTGGCCTCATGGTCGTCAAATTTCTTGCCTTGGGATTAACTTCCCCTTTGGAACAAATACTCCAAAGAGACTCAGGCAGAAACTGCAAGGCATCCTTGAACTCAAAGTCCAAAGTCACGTAACATCACTTCCCCTGCATTTTAGTGTTCAAAGATTGAGCCAGTTCAGATTTAAACAAGGGCAGTACACAGGCATGGATACAAGGAGAGTTGGTCCGTTGGATGGGGTAAAGAGGGCATTTTTAAACACTAGCTACCACACCTTCTTTGCTAGAAAATAGTCAGATTTATCTTCAACACAACGGTTATGCCACTGCACCAGACGCTTCTAGGAAACACAAACCCACACGAGTATTTCGTAAGTGAAAACCTGTGGGTTCTGGTAATACATATATTGTAACTAAAGCTATCTGATATTGTATGAGTGTTCATTCATAGAAATATTACTTTTGTTATATTACAAATAGAATTATCTGTACCCGTTGGTCAGAAGCTGTTTCTAATCAAAATATTTGGGGATTATAGAATGGATTAGAGGCAGTTAACAAGATACTCAACAGAGTCCATCTCATTCCTTTCTAATCTTTGGTATATTAGTGTGTCGTACTATACGATAATCATAGAATATTTTGTTTATTGAAATGAGAGTTAGTTGTATTAACATTGTTCCTCCATTCATTCAATCAACAGGTATTTGTTGAGTATCTGTGATGAACCTGGCCCTGTGTTAGGCATTGCAGAGCAGGGAGGCCTGGTGCTATGGTTAGATTTTGCCCCAGGCAGTATCAATAGTAGCATTTTAAATGCTAACTGTCTGAGTTCATGCATTCAGATGTTTGAACACTAAAGAAAGCTGCGTTACTGAATACTACTGACAGTGCTGACTAAACCCTTTCTTTGTGCATTATTTCATTTAATCCCCCCAAGAGGTCTTAGGATAGACGCAGAGTTGTTATCCCAGTTTGGTGGAGGTTGAAACTATGACTCAGAGTAAACAGTATCCCAGAGTTCACCTAATCAATAAGTGATGAAGCTTGAAGTTGAATCCAGGCACCGCCTACTATGCAAAATTGCATTAAAATAAGACCATGGCCTTTACCTCTAAATTCCATGCCTTGTAAGAAATGTTTTCATCATTCTAAAATGGTAAATGCATAATTACTTAATTACTGTTACTTAATAGTCATAAGACTACTTTAATCTTCGGCCAAATGTATTAACACCTCCCATCCCCATCCCAACTCTGGGCTTCTTTTGGTTTCATAGAGACCATTTCTGAAGTCTAAGAAGGATATGTAGAGAAAGAACAGAAACTTAATTTTATTGAAATTTTACTGTATACCAGTCGTCAAGCTTGGCGTGCCAAATGAATACGAAGTTGCTGTGGCATGTAGATGGGAAATAAAGCAAAACCACCAACCTCTTTAATAAAAGCAATCATGAATTCCAAAAATACTGATGGGGCATTTACAATATGGCAGGTCCAGGAAAACCTGGGTTCTAGCTTTGGGGTTCTCATCTCACTCTTCCATGGGAGGGACCAAGCAGGTGTTCTTCCCGCCAATACACTCTGATAAGGGAAGCCCACATGAGGGACACCGAACTTAGGATGGTGAGTGGAGGATGGGAGGTGTTCTAGAAAGAGTCCAAGATTGGAGAAACTACTCAGGGGAAGAAGAGGGGTAAAGATTCCATCAAGGGAGTACACCCTATGTAGTGGTTCAAAGTCTAAAGAGTTTCAGGAATTCTAGGGACTGAAAGAATTATATGTAACAGAAGGGCAGGATGGGTGTGTAGGAGTGGCCGGAGAGAAGCTGGCCAAGAAGTCGTGAGGAAGGAACCTCTCTTTGCAGGTCTTGTTAGGAAGCTTGAATGAGCAAGCACCATTGAATCAGGCTTTGCTAAGTAGTTTGGATTTTTCTTTTCTTTTCTTTTTTTTCATTCATATATTTGATTGAGGCATTGCATCTGTGTTTTTTTTGTTTGTTTTTTTTTTAGATGTTGGGGGTAGGAGTTTATTAATTAATTATTTTTGCTGTGTTGGGTCTTCGTTTCTGTGTGAGGGCTTTCTCTAGTTGTGGCAAGCGGGGGCCACTCTTCATCGCGGTGCGCGGGCCTCTCACTGTCGCCGCCTCTCTTGTTGAGGAGCGCAGGCTCCAGACGCGCAGGCTCACGGGCCTAGTTGCTCCGCGGCATGTGGGATCCTCCCAGACCAGGGCTCGAATCCGTGTCCCCTGTATTAGCAGGCAGACTCTCAACCACTGCGTCACCAGGGAAGCCCCGGATTTTTCTTTTCTTTTCTTTCTTCTGGCCGTACCATGTGACATGCGGGATCTTAGTTCCCCGACCAGGGATCAAACCCGTGCCCCCTGCAGTGGAAGCGCGGAGTCTTAACCACTGGACGCCGGGGAAGTCCCAGTAGTTTGGATTTTAAGTGCACTTGTGGAAAACAGATTGACCTTCAGACATTTTCTCCATGTTACCCATGACTTCCCCTTCCATTCTTTAAAGAGTTGGAAATGATTCTTTTTGTTTATATTATTATTGGGGGGAATATTTTTCCATATGTACCAGGCAGTATAAATGGCTTCCCTTCACTTTCTGGGTATTTTCAGTGTTGATTATAGCCGGGCGGGTCAAATTAAAGCACCAGGTGTCGTACCGTCTGAATATTAGATGAGTCATTATTTACGCATTGATCCAGGAACCACAAATCTGTACCCCACCTCCTCAGTTCTACAGATTGACATTTCTGTATATTTAGGTAACAGTTGAAGAGATAGATGCAATATATGCAAAAGTGCTGCAGACCACTTCCTTCAAGATAATGTCCAAACCCTTGACCCTTTCTAGGCTGACGCTCCAGCTCTTCTGAGAAAAAGCAATTGAAATTGCCTCTCCTGTGTACCCAGATGGAGGATGCAGAAGTCCGGCTAGCTTTTCCCTCCACTGCCAACAAAAACAGGGTGGAACAGCTGGGAAGGGAGGCCAGGAGCCCCAGAGAGAGGGAAGCAGCGGAACAGCGCAGTGACAGAAGCGCCTCCTTGGCTGCCTGCAGCCCCTCGCAGCCAAGACCTCCCCAGCCAACCCCGGTTCCTCCTCCTCTCCCGCTCGCCAGGGACCCCTCAAGGAGGGAGGCCCAGTTAGTGACTTTAATCGGATCAGAGAGTTGAAAGAGCTTGTGCTGAAGTTAAAACAATATCCACTCCATTTTCCCGGCTTGTCTCACTTCTCCTTTCCTGCAGCTCTGGATCAAAAGCAGCGGTGATGAGCTCGTTCTCCAGGGCTTCTTGGAGAGTTCTGAGGATCCCAGCCACTTCCCTCTGCCCCACAGTTTCCCAACCTCAACCCGAGGGCAGGTCCGCCCTCCCTCCCTTCCTCCCTTCCTCCCTCTCTCTCTTTTTTTTTTTCCCCTCCTTCCACCTGACAGGGACCATAAATAACCCAGGCTCCCAGCTGAGAACAAAGTTAAAGTTTGCCTGGAGCTCTCTGCCACTCCCTGCCTGGGCCGCTTCTTTGTTTTCTTCTCCTGTTTTTCCTCTCTACCTGGGTTGGCCGTTTCTTCCTTCAGGTTGGAGAAGAGTCGCCTCCTAATTAAATGCAGTGGCTCACTCGCCGGCCCTCCCTAGATTTCAGGCTGCCTCGGCTACCCGGTTAGGCACCGGGCATCGGTATCAAATTACCGAAAGTCTACACTGGAGCAGTCCTCATATTTACATACAAATAACTCAGGGGCTTGCATTTATGTCACCATTCGATCCTGCTAGAGGCTTGCCAGAGGAGTTTTTAATCCAATCAGAAGGAGTTTTAAAAGGATGTCTGCGGAGTGATCAAAAAGGATCTTGATCTCAATGAAATGTAGCCAGATTTGGGGTTTGGTTTTGTTTTTTTTTTCATCTAAAAGATTGAAAATCTTTGAACACTGATGGGCAGGAAAAGATGTGTAATTCTTCAGTTGCTGGCGAGGAGGCGAAGATGCTGAGAGGAACTTGGAGGAAGTGGTGAAGACAGTGGATCCAACCCAGGGATTGGTTTGGGCTGATTTGGAGGTAGAGTCTAAATCACTGCTTCAGGGATTCCTGGAAACATCAGGAAAACATTTGATCAGCCCAGCCCGGTGGAAATGGCTTTGCCACAGAGTAAGATCTTTCTTTAAGTCGTACTTGGTGTGTGCTGTTTTTGTTTCCTATGTAGTGAGTGTGCAAATAGCCCAGCTGTAAATAGTTACTGAAAATAATCTCTCGGTACCGGGTAGCCGGGTAGCTATGGAAAGTTGATCTGTTTGGTTTTTACACTTGCGAAAACAGTAGTTGCTATTGGATTTTTAGACTTGATTGGTAGCTTAAAAGCTGAGCTCTTGTGGTTTCCCGAGTTTAAATGAATGGAAATTATAAACAGTGCTGAATGAAGGACTGGAAAATAGAGCTGGAGTGGGTGAAATCGCTTACCTTTGAGAAAACATAACATGTACTCCTCTGAAATCCGGCTCGGCCAGCCAAGCTTGTATCCAGTAGAACAAGAGTCAGAAAAAGGAGATAGGGTTTGCCTGTTTGTGAAAGGAACTTTTCCACAGCCCGTGCTGCATTTTGAGAAGGATGGGAAATATCCCAGAGGGCAAAAGCCATCTGGAAAACCTGCCCTGTCACCCCTGGAATGTGGTTTATTCCTGTGTGAGGTCATGTTGTACGTGTGTAGCTAGTAAAAGTACTTTATGGAATTAACTCTTTGCATAGATGGTTCAAGAGCAATTTATATCATCCTTCTTTACAACTACTGAAGCCCCCATTTGATCTCTATTGAAGGTATAGCTGCTTTCCAAGCAAGGTTCAAGCACTGGGGCAGCTGGACTGAGTTGTTAATTTGATAGATTTCGAAACAGTTCAAAATGGATGTGTTTCAAGGTTCCCCAGTTGAGCAGTTGTAGTTCCAGATTAAATAACTTGCTAGTTTTTTACATAAACTCCAAATTGAAATCCTGGGTGTGAGAAGAACATTTAAAATAAAGTCGGTTCCCTTCCCACATACAATTTGCAGAACAGTAATGAAGAGATGCCTCTTATTTTGCAATCCAGGTCCATTCAAACAAGCTGCCCTCATCATGGTTGGGCCAGGAAAACTCTAGCTGACAGAAGAGATCAACCTTTCTAGTCAGCTGGGGCTTGAGACAGGGAGGAAGGAGATACAGAAACGGTTTAAAATTGGTACCTAATGCCAGGAGCTCTTTCTGCTGCTTAAATTCACTATTTTTTTTTTAACATCTTTATTGGAGTATAATCGCTTTACAATGGTGTGTTAGTTTCTGCTTTATAACAAAGTGAATCAGCTATTCATATACATATATCCCTATATCACCTCCCTCTTGCGTCTCCCTCCCACCCTCCGTATCCCACCCCTCTAGGTGGTCACAATAAATTCACTATTGAAATGATGAACTAACCTCTACCTATACTTTTTCCTTCTAATGGCAGTTTCAAATATTATCCGGGGGGGATGAGGGGAAATGAACATGAGAAAAATGGGTGATTGGCCAATGACCGGAGGAACAGTTTTCTCCCCAACAGACACATTTTCAAAAGGGAAGCTTCTGATTTGGGCTTGCTTTGTGCATCCGCAGGTGAAGATGCAATGACAGGCGACACGGACAAGTATCTTGGGCCGCAAGACCTTAAGGAATTGGGCGATGATTCTCTGCCCGCAGAGGGCTACATGGGCTTTAGTCTGGGGGCCCGCTCTGCCAGGTATTTTATCGTTGCTCTTTTCTCACAGTTAATTTAAAACGACCATGATGTGTCATAAACCGAAATCGTTTTCATTTTTCACATTATCCCCAAGTTTGCTCTTTGGATAAGGCTGTGAATCTGGTGAAATGTACACATGCTCTGCTGTCTTCTTTTGTGGTTTTCAGTCCTTAATTTTATGCAATTGAATGTGGTAATCGTCTGCTCTTTTTTTTCCCCACGTGGCAGTCGTGCTTCAAGCATAATAGCAACAGAGCTCACTGGCAAAACGGAGAGAACCAATCTAGGTCACATGTTTTAAAATTAAGTTTTGTTCCATAGTGAAAGAAAGATCCTCTTTTCCAATAAGTAAGAAATACTGTGTTGACTGTTCACTGTTCTCTCTTCGTGACTGAAAGAACAATTTATGATTGAGACTTAAAAAAGAGCATTCTTGGGAAAAAATTACGTATTGTTTATTGGAATTGTCTGTCAACTATCTCTTTGAAAAGTATGCCATTACTTTGTTTAGAAGGGACATGTTAAGAGTGAAACAGTGACTTAACCAAAAGTTACAGGTAGAATGGTAGCAAATTCAGCTCTGAAAACTGAAGCTACAGCTTTTGTATGTGGAAAGCTTTGGCTCCAGCCTGACACTGGTTGAAAGAAACAGAACCTTGTCCAGAATTTGGAGACTTCTTTTCCCTGGTTGGGTTAACAGCATGTTTGCTGACAGTCAAGTTAGTTTAAGCTAATAATTAAACCTTCTAAGCGAGCGCCCCGGGGACATTTTCCTATAGTTTAAGGATCTGTTGTTAAAAGTTTCATTGTCTAATAGTAAACGGCATTTCCCTCAAAGTAAACCTGGGAGTTTATTCTCAGTGTCCGTTGATGTGGCCAGTTTAGACACTGAATTGATTTTTCTTTGAGTTAATCTTTTTTTGTTTAATAGAATTTGGAGCCTCATGTAACTTATTAGAATTTTGGCTTTATATATATATTTATAAAAGGCCTTAAAATCTTATTGTAGCAGGTGTCATTAATAAGAAGGGGAAAATAAGTTTTTAAAAACATGTCTTATTTCAGGTAATCACAGATAATAAGTTACAACTGAAAATATTTCAGAATCTTAAGGGACCTCAAGGGAAAAGTCTATTTAGAGATTTAAGAGCTTTTGTAATCCAATAACTAGCTGATTCTCTTCCTCAGGTAATATATAAAAGCTACATTTCATGACTCAATCATTTGTATATAGGGAATTGTAGCAGCTGACCTCCAGTGAGAGTTGAAACCAGTATATTGTCTCTTATAAATTTTCCACAAGACATGTCTGAGGCTTCCGTACTTCTAGTTTGGATTGCACCATTCTTATTTGTTGCTATTATATGTAACTCATTTTTTTACATTGGCAACTGATGTTATGCTCAGAGGCAAATTATCTATAAAGCCGATATGTTTCTTAAAGTACTGTTAAACTGTTACCAAGTATAATATTCTGAGTGTAACATTTAAAAAGGGATACATTAAATGTGTAACTCATTCGACCATAACATTTTTTTTTCTTTTTTCCCTGTCTGATTTTTTTGCTTTCTACTTCTTCTGTTTTTTCTAAAAATACTTAAAAATAGTCCCAAGATCAGGTAAGAAAATACGGCACCTTGACAGTGTTTCTCTGCTCTTCCTTGACTCATTTTCTCATCTTTATTTTCTCCAGCATCGTGCTGTGCTATGCTGTGCTACCATGTGCTTTTTCTTTTCTATCTCTCTGCTCAGCTTTAGAAAATCGGTTTTGTGATTTGAGAGAATAAGCAAGTAACTAAATGTATGACAAGTAACGTTTACTTACGCAAAGTTGACTGAATACGTGAGGAATTTATTTCTCTTAACGCAGCTGTATAGTGCATGAAGTAACTGGAGAAATTGCACTGGGTTTAAAGGAAAAGTCTTGATTGGAAGGGCTGTTTGTTTGCTGGGTTCTGTTCTGAGCTGTGCTAGGTACTTCAGTATAACTTCAGAAACCTGAAGCATGTGTTTTTCTAACATTTCCCCTGTTTAACACTTAGGGTATACTGATGGCTGCAAATAATACCGTTGACCTCAGTGAAAAACAACCTAATGCCTTCCGGACCCCCATGCAAATAATCTCTCAAGGATTCAGAGTGCAGCTTGATGCCGTTAATCGGCTCCATCTGCCTAATGTAAATTAGTAAGGAGTAGGAATTATGTCAAGTGACATTATGTAAAATGAGGACATCTTTAGACTTTTCCATTGGTAGCTCCCAATTCTAGACTCTGTTCTTTCGTTGGCACTCCTACGTAAGTTAAAAGAAAGAAAGGATGTTTTTAAAAAAAATAAAAAGCACATCTTAGATATGTTTAAAAACTAAAGTTAAAATGAATGTGTCATCATTAAAAAAAAACCTGTGTTTGTTCACATATACAATAAAAAAACTGTTCTCACGTACCACCAATATTACCATGTGCCATGGGAACCAAAATTTGAAGAAATGAATGCAGAATGTGGAACTTCCTGTGCCTCTCAAATCACATCACGGGGGCAAAATGGAGTCTTGCTATAAGTACGTGGAAGTTGCACTGTCTAATGGTCTAGCTGCCAGGCACATAGGATTATTTAAATTAAAATGAATTAAAATTAAATAAAATTAAATGCAGCTCTTCTGCCACACTAGCCGCACTTCAGGTGCTCAGTGTATTGGACAGAGCAGATTGAGTACGTGTCCATCATTCTGTTGGAAAAGAAAGTTCTGTTGGATGGTGTTGAGTTAGAAAGTAGAAAGAGAATTCCTGCTTTTAGGAAGCTTATACTGCATCTGAGAGAAGGGATGGGGCTAGAAACAGGAGGAACAAAAGTTTGCAACAAAAATAGGAAAAAAAAAAAAGAGTGATGGGTCATATATGATTGGGCACTGGAGGCCCAACGGTGCAAGAGCTCAGAGTCACGTGGCTTACTGAGTAAGCTCTATGCAGGGATAATGCTTTTTTTTTTGCTTCTATATCCATTTTCTGATATCGTGTCCCTCTCATAATAGTCACTTAGTAAGTATTTGCTGAATACATCAAATAATGACTCTGTAGAATGATGGTTATTTTGGAGAAAGTAAGGCTCTCATCCTAGAAGCATGTACCTAGCCATTTGTGTAGACACTTAGAATTATGTCTGTCATTTGGGGGCCTCTGTATCTTGATATAAAAATCCCCACTTTTGGATACTCTTTGGTGTCTCTAAAATATATCCATATATGCCTTTAATGTAGGCAGTGGGGGAAGAAATCATTTTGTGCAAGCACAGAATCATTCCTTAGTTACCTCTCCTTTGCTCTTTCCCCTGTCAAGCACAGACAAAGGCATGGCCAGGCCAAAGTCTGCCAGATTCGGCTGGTGAAGATTCGAGCAGCCACGTTTAAATTCAGACAGTTGATTACTTCCTAGGCGAGGCTAACTTCCTGTGGCCCTTGTCTTCCACACCAGAAAGGATGACACCAAAACCAAAGGGGCTGTATGTCTACCACGCTAGCTGTGGGCTGCCCCATTGCTAAGGAGCCAATTCCAGACCGCTCTCTTCCAAGGAGGGCATGGCAGGAAGCCTCAGACCTCTTTCAAAATGGGAGGCAGTGAAAAGCTACCTCACGACAGCCTACCTGGTAGGGAGGTGAGTGGAAGATGGCCTCGGAGCAGCTCACCAGCCTCCATCCTCTTTGTTCCTGAAGGATCACAGGGGTTCTGCCAAGGCTCAGATGAGCTGCCATTCCAGCCTGCCTGTGTGCCCTTTGTGGATATATGCAGGGTTACCAGCATCCCTGACTCTATTGGTCTCTTTTTTTTTAATTGAGATATAATTGACAGATAACATTATGTTAGTTTCAGGTATATAACATAATGATTCAATATATATATATATATATTGCAAAACTGTTATCACAGTAAGTCTAGTTAACATTCATCACCATTCATAATTACACTTTTTTTTTTTATTATGATGAGAACTTTTAAGATTTACTCTCGGGAATTCCCTGGCGGTACCATGGTTGAGACTCTGCGCTTCCACTGCAGGGGCCACGGGTTCGATCCCTGGTCGGGGAACTAAGATCCCACATGCTGCATGGCACGGCCAAAAAAGAAAAATCTCTCTTAGCAACTTTCAAACATACAAAACAGTATTATAAATGATGGTCAGCATGCTGTACATTAAATCCTCAGGACTTATAACTGGAAGTCATATAAAATAAAATGTGATTTGAGAAACTGAAAATAAGCAAGTAACTAAATGTGAAGTATTCACATTTTATAACTGGAAGTTTATACGTTTTGACCACCTTCACCCATTTTGCCCATCCCCCCAGCCCTCTTGGTATTTAGTTTAGAGGTCAAGGTGGTGAGGGGCACTTCAGGACGTCAGGAGTCATGCATTCCGGGAAATTCAAAGGCTGTGTAGAGGATTTGAGAGAGGCTAGAAAGGAGAAGAGAAGAAGCAAAGAAAAAAAGCATACAGTAAGGAAAGACAAGATAACCATACATGGAATTTGAATTTTTCCAGGCCAGAGAGATGGCAATGAAGATAATGTAAGGTGTATTCATAACCCTCCTTCCCTCTTCATGTTTTCCATGACAAGCCACTATAAACCAGAGCTCTCGATAGGTTAAATCCACATCTAGTTCCCAAAGCCTTATTAACAGATACATTTATAGCACCATAATTCCATTCAGTAGTGCAAGATAGACAGATATGGACCAGAAAGGGAGGAGACTCTAAAAGAAGGTCTTAACCAAGAAAAATCTCTCTAGTTATCAAATTATCTGCAGTCATCTGGAGTCATGTTGGTTTGACTGTCATAGTGAAATATCCAAGTTTTCACACATTTCACCTTCTCAAAGATTGGACACCAACTCGCCTAATTTTAAACAAAACCTGATCGTGAGGTTGTCTAAGCTTAAGAAATTTCCTAAAGTCTAAGGGATTTTATTTTTGATGATGTCTTTTCAAGAACGACTTTGGTTGATGTTTTTGGCCATCTTGCCTGTTCTTAAAGTTGCATGCATTAACGTTCTTTTATCCATCTCATCGTCATCTCCCACTCTTGAATGGTTAACTGTAACTACAACAGCCTCCGCTCCTTCAGTTCGGATAGGTCTTACACCTTGAACAGAAGCTCCTTCGCGCGGGACAGCATGACGATTGAAGAACTCCTGGTGCCGTCCAAAGAGCAGGTATGCGTTCTTTGTCAAATCTTCTTCCGTCGTTAAACTTTCATTTGTATGATGGAATCACGTTCTCTGTCGCATGACAAAAACTCTGTTTCTGCATGTTTGGTTTTGCATTTGTAAGTCTTCCTGTACTGCCAGTTAAAGAAAAAATCCATTGTACCATAAATCGAAATATCCCTCTCTTCTGCATATCAATCTCATCCCACAAAGAGGAACTTAGAAAAGTTCTAGGAAAGGCATGGATACCTTTCTCATTTCTTGGCCAGATCTTGCAGTTTTTAAAAGAGACAGTTAAGGGAATTCCCTGAGGGTCCAGTGGTTAGGACTCCGCGCTCTCACTGCTGAGGGCCCAGGTTCAACCCCTGGCCAGGGAACTAAGATCCCACAAGCCTTGCAGCGAGGCCAAAAATAAATAAATAAAATAAATAAGTAAATGAAAGAGAGGTAATAATAATTGGTAGCTGACATTATCCACATGAAGGTTAGGTTTCGCTCAGCAGACTATGTATGCATTTGGAATTTGCTGAAATTGTTTTTAGCAAGTTAAAGATTAGATTGGTCATGTTTTTGGTCCCTTCGCTTCAAAGCTGCCTGGGATGGGCCTTCTCAAGGCGTGCCAGCATTTTGCTTTCTACTAGAACCTCTGCTAGGTTCATTTGGTGTTTATGCAGTTTCTTCTTTCCGTTAGCTGTGGTTGAATAGATACTGGTTTATTACAGGAAGACTCAGTAACAGAGTCCTGCTGCGTAGGGGCTCAGGATGGGTCTTTATTCTAGATTCACACAATACCTGCTGTTAACTGTGCACAGTCAGGAGCTGGTGATGGATGCAACTGGACCATAAAACTAATTTTGAAGGTGGCCTGTAATATTTAAACAATGTAAATGGTGAAATGATGCTGGACTTATTGATTCACTACATAATGAAGGTAAATTGGGGCAGATGAATAAGTGATGAATACTTATCATCACCAAGTTAGAGGTCAAGCCGCGGGTCGTCACACCTTGAGGGTTCCCATCTGTCTGGAGATGCCGACTTCCAGACACACAGATGTACGTTGTACTTCATAGGGACCTACGATACGTATGTTAATGCTTTATACTCTCTGGAACATTCTCAGCAAGCAGGTCTTACAGAGCTGACTGCAGTGACTCTTCAGTGTTTGGTCAAAAAAACACCCTCTGTAGAATGATTATAGGTACATGCCATGGTTTAAATGGGTGTTAGCACCAGAGAAAGCACTTATCTCAAATGATGAAGCTAAGTTCTTGGGTGTAAAGTGTTGCCCGGGGATTGGTTGAGATTTTCTGAAGAACGCTCTGCTTAGTTGGCTGTGGTCATTATCCTAGTTGGGTAATCCTGATCTCCTTATGTTCCCAACTGAAAGGAAATGTTAGTGGATATATTGCTAACACTTAAAAGTGTAGAAATACGTGAAATTCTCTGTGCTCTAAGGGAACCCCACAAAACTTACAAACTTGCAAGTGAAAGGAGATTCCTTGAACATTTTGCTATTATTGTAATGGAGTAGCAATTGTCAGTTGACCCTAATTGTGGTTTATATTTCTGAATATAAGGGCCTGAAATGGAGGCCGCCACCACCATTATCACCGTGACCTCACCTCCACTGCCACCATCACCTGCACCGCCATCTCCACCACGTTTACCACCATAGTTACACAGCCTCTCAATTTCTGCACATCAACCTTAAAGTAAAATATAAATGCTTGCGATGCTACAAGGTTACAAACAGGCTTCTGAGTGTTCTCACACCATGACCCGTCAGCTACTGCCGAGACCTACTTACTCAGGTAGAATGGCGGGGCAACATTTACTCAGAATGAAGGATTCGTGAAAAGAAATGAAGGCTAGAGAGAACGTTTGAGGTAAAGCTGATGTTCTTTTGTATAGTTTGTTCCTGCTCCGATTTCAAAAATGCCTCTGTGGACATCACAAACCCTCTGTAGGCCAGTCAGAAGAAAGGAGAGCTTAGGACACCTTGAAAGCTTTACAGATAAATCTTAAGTTGATAACTGCAGAAGCAGGAAGCTGCTTTCTGTAATGGCCACAGAGAATCCGTGGTCTGACAGGCATTTCTCATGGAACGAGCACGTTTAATGAGCACATCACATGACTCCATGATAAATTCACTGGAGACTTGGAAAAAAAGATATGAATATCATAAAGACATTTTAGGGACAGTTGGGGGCATTTGAAAATGTACAAGCTATACTGTTAGGAAATTATTGTTCATTTTCCGAACAGTGATAATAGTATTGAAGGTATACAGGGAATATCTCTCTTCCAGGGGTATGCATGCTGAATTTTTCAGGAATGAAGTAATCTTTGTCAGCTATTTATTTTCAGATGGTTCAGCCAAAAGTGTATGCATGGAGTGAGAGACAAAAATCAAATATGGCCAAATGTTAATTGTTGAATCTAGGCTGAGTGTATATGAATATTCCATATACAGCTTTTTCAACTTTTTAATTTTGTATTAAATTAAATTAAATTAAAATTAAAACTTGGAGGAAAGGGGAAAACAAATTGTGAAAGAGGTGTATTAACTTATTTCATCCCATATCTCATTTATCATAGAAGAGAGAGAAAAGGCTAATTCCTCAAAAGAGAGGCTTTAAGAGGGAAGAGTCTAGTTACACTGGGCATGACTCATGAGAAGCATTTACTTCAGAAGTGCATTTAAACACTTTATGTTAGAATTAAGTGACAAAAAATTATTAGTTGATGTCTATCATGTCTCAAAATCTGCATGGACAAATTTCAAAATGGAGTTTGTCCACAGTATTGATTTTGTCTGAAAGCATGCAAGAAATCTGAAATATTTAGAATTCCTAAATTTAGCAATGATATATGACTTACTGTCCGATTTAAAACTGCCTTGTCATTGCCCAGTTAAAGTTGCTTTGACAAGAAAAGGTGAAAAATGAATAAAAATTAACTTAGCGTGAGTTTTGTTTTTTTTTTAACAAGTGTAGCGTTCACCCGTACAAAGCATAGTTGCCTCTTTATTATTCTGCCGCTGATTAATCCGTTTGCACATTAACCACAGTTAAAGTACAGTTGAGGTCCAGGGTGGTTAGGCCTGCCACCCCCATGTTCCTAAGAACCTGTGCTGGTTTGAAGGCCGGTGTGGAGGCCAGAGGTGTGGAGGCCAGAGCTGGGGAGTGAGGCTGAGAGAAGGAAGCCCATCCCCGTTCCTTGCTGGGCCTTAGTCATGATTAGTTTGTAAACTACTTAATTCCCCCATGGATATTAAGAGTTGACATGTTTGTACTGTGATATTGGATTATCCATGAACTCTGTTTCCCTTTACCTTCCCTTTACCTTGTAATCAAGAATCGCCTGTAAATATGCTTCTGAAAATGTGTATGTAGATAAATCATGTCTTGCATTTGTCAGAACGTTTTATTATTTAAGACAGTAACACTCAGCCCCAATTGCTCCCAAGAATCACCCGGAGAACCTTTAAGGTCATGATTGTTCAGTTCCTCATACCGGGGCCCTGGGGGCCTTGTCATGCAATTTTTAAATGCACCCAGAGTTGAAAGCCCCTGATTCCTAGTCAGAGTTCTTAGTTGAGGGCACACATTGGAATCACCAAGTGGCTCTTTGGAGATTAAGATGTGCACCGAATTGGAGTCTCCCTGGCTGGGTTCTTGGGCACATGTGTTTTTCAGAATTCCACAGATGATACTGGGAGGCACCTTTAGTTAGGAACCACTGCCTGAAAGCAACTGTGGCTGGGTTCTTTTTGTATATTGGTCAGTCTAACGTATTTGTTTTATAAGCTGAGATTTGTGTGTGTCAGGATGTCTTAGAGTAACATCTGTTGCTCTAAGAAACATTCCTTTCCCAATAGGAGGTAATAAAGAACAGGGTTTACTCTCAGCTGAAGCCTGGTTGTCGAGGATGAGTATAATAGACAGGTTCTTTCATTTCTTCTGACATAACTATTGAAAGCAACTGTCTGGTATGGCTCTTGTAATTGCCGTGTTGTGATCCAGGTCAGCCAGTCCCCGTGACATAAATGGAGTACTGTTCATTAGATGCCATGGCATCGGGAAATAAGGTGGTGATGCTTGTGGTGATGGTGCTGAAAACAGCTCCTACTATGTGCCAGGCACTATTCTAAGTGTTTTGGAATTAGTACTGAATAGTTTAGAATGAACTCATTTACGTTGCACAAAAACCCCTATGAGATCATTTCTCTGCTCCATTAAAAAGATGAAGAAACTGAGGTACAGACAGCTGAAGTAACTCACCCCAGGGGACACAGCTGGTAAGTGGCAGATAATCAGTGGCCATATGGCTCTAGGTTGCCTCCTTTTTGCCTCCTTTTTTAAAAGAATTTTATTGAAGTATAGTTGCTTTACAACGCTGTGTTAATGTCTTCTGTACAGCAGCGTGACTCAGTTATACATGTATATTTTCACACCACTCCACTCTCTATGTGCATGATTCAGTGTGAGAAGGGAGCCAGCGGAGAACTTCACACTCTGCCCTCCAGGATCTCAGGCTTGTTAGTATTCTTACCATGGGGCGGTGCCATCCTCTGTATCCCTTTTTTTAGCATGAAAGATTATATTTAGACACATGTTCTTCATTATGCTTGTTTCTAAGTTCTCATTGAACGTGCTTTAAAAGGAACTGACAACAGTTACAGCTTATATTCAGCAGCAAGTTATGAAAATTATGGAGAAAATTATTATACTAAAAATGATGGCACAGAAGCCATCTTTAAAGGAGTGGAAATAGTTGGCCTTTACATAGATATGAAGTAGAAGGTGTACTAGGGCTCTAAAGATACTGTGCAGGCTACCCAGTTAATTACACTTCCCTTGAGTGACCCCACAAGTCATTGGGATGTGTACTGTGGGCAGAAACATTTAATTCAGTATCATTTCTGGCAGTTACTCAAAGATGGGAGACGAGCGGAAATCGCTTAGGGACATGGGTTTTCACCTGCAGACACCCATCCCACCTTCTTTAGGTGGCAGTGACAGGATCTGATGCTCAAACCCCTACACCCACTCTCTTCTCAGTCAGTGTAGTTTAGAAGGGGCCTCAAACCTGGCCATTCAGAGGATTCCTTGTCCTGGGTTATAGTGATTACATTGAGGTGAGATATAAAATCTCAGCCAGCCTAATGAGATTTTGTCTAGCCTTCGGGGTTGCTAAGCTGTAAAGGTGATGTAAACCCAAAGCTCCTGGGGATGGAGCATGAAGACGAAGCATTCCTACCATCTTTTGAGCCGCGGCTGGATGCAGCCATGCCTGAAGTTGCACCCCCCAGACTTTCCCACTATATAAGCCAGTACATTAATCTCAACCTGCCCCCACCCCTGGGGTGTCCTAAGCCAGTTTAATTTGGGCTTCTGTCCTCACCAATGTGCTTGTTCTTGGTGGTGGTCAAACCTGGCCTGAACAGCCACCTATCAAGGGCAATGTAGAAAGTCTTCTAGAATCTCAAAGTACAGTTCAACCTTGAGATTCTGTTAGTTTATGCTTTCTCTCTAGGAATAAATCTAATTTTACCTAAGTACAAAGAAAATGAGGGAACTCCCTGGCAGTCCAGTGGTTAGAACTCCATGCTTCCACTGCTGGGCTCCCGGGTTTGATCCCTGGTCAGGGAACTAAGATCCCACAAGCTGTGTGGCACAGCTCAAAAAAAAAAAAAAAAAAAAAAAAAAAAAAGAATAAAGAAAAATAATATATTTTTAAAAAATGAGCTGTGATATAATAGCTAGCAACCTGGGTGTTTCCCAGCAAAAATATCTAGAAAGGCATTCTTTACCAGTTGATCACTAAGGAATGAGGATCTTCCATTGCCTTTCAGTTCTGTTGACATACATGCCATGTGTCTACAAAAAGAGAGAAAACGGGGCAGCTGTGGGGCCCTGTCCCTCTCTCGTTAGGTTGCTTTCATCTTTCAGACTTCCCTTTTCAGAACAGATTCGCCCACGTGGTTTGTGCCTAAGGGGACTAGTCGCGCGGCTTCCAATGGTGACCAGTTTGGAAGATGTAACTAAACTAGTGTGTAAACAGTTGCACTGGCTGTTGGGTAATAGTGGAGATCATTCTGGAGCCAGTAGTGGAGGCCTCTTGATAGCGTCCCTGTACCTCAAGCAGCTGTTACCCCTAACTGTTACCACCCCCTAACGCTTCGCATTTATCTCCCAGTCTAGGATTCCAGATCCTTTGGGTTGGACTTGGTCTTTTGGCAGGCTAAGGATGATCTCATGTATATTTAGTTACATATTGTGCTGTGTACTAATACTTGGTATATTAGCAAGGAATGTGCAAATTGGAGAGTTCTTTGGGAGAAATTCATGTTTATTTTTTCAAGACCCGCCCTTTCCCATGACCTCAGTAATAGAAAAGGAGAGGAATGAACAACCCACAGGCTGGTTATGCTAATAATCCTTCCTCCTGTCCCTGCCAACCCCGTTCCACCCCTGCCCGCCCCCTTCCCCCTCCATCGGCAGTTTTAACTTTCCTATTTCTTTCCTTGAAGCTAATTTCTAAAGGGCTTTCAGAAATGTGCATGGTGGCAGAAGGTCACCAGCCTGGGATTAAAGATTTTCTAGAGATAGTCGCTTGGAAGATAAGCACCTTTGACTAGTGATATTTAATATCCTGCTTTTTCCTCTTCAGGGTGCTTTGCCAGCAATACTTAGGTGATCCACTCAACACCTCTCACAGATTGGTCATCAAGATTACAGATTTTTTTTTTTTAAACGCAGAGAGGTTTGTGTTGTAACTTAAGGTAGTGCAGTTCGTGTGGATGTCTTGAGCCAGATGCTGATGTGTTAACGCTCTCAGCTTCTATGCTGACCTTGATTCACCTTCTCTTGTTGAAGTTAGTAGCTAAATTATCTTGAAATCAATCCGATCTGGAAATCTCCAGAACGCAGCTTCATTTTGGTTTGTATTCTGGTCTCAAATAAGTCTTGGGGGTTATAAGAGTTGATTTCAAGAAAAGAAATACTTTAGGGGAAAAAAAGACCTGCTTTAGTAAGCTCTTAATTTGTATTTTATTTTGCTACTTGAATGAGGTTTTCTTTTATGGAATTTAAGGTACACGTGATGTTTTGAAATATGTCTTCATTGTGAAATTATGTCCACGGTCAAGCTAACTAACACATCAGTCACCTCCCATAATTACCATTTTTGGGGGTGTAGTGAGAACACTTGAGATCTACTCTCTTAGCAAATTTCAAGTATATAATACATTTTTATTCATTGCAGTCACCGTGCCGTGCATCAGGTTTCCAGAATTTCTTCATCTTATAACTGAAAGTTTGTCCCCTTTGATCCATATCTCCTCTTTTCCTCTACCCCCCAGCCTATGGTAACCACCATTCTATTCTCTGTTACTATGAATTAGACTTTTTTTTCTTTTAAGATGGGATCCATTTCTTAAAAGAATATTTCCAGATAGTTGTGGTGGATGTCCAGACAGACCTACTGTCTATTTCAGCAGCAGTTTGCCATTTCACTCAGTATCTGCCATAGATCATGATAATTATAATACTCAGGGCAGCACCTGCCCTACATTTTCTTAAACGGATCATCTCACTCTGTGCTTTCAGCCACCTTACGGACTAGGTATTATCAGTACCACTTCACAGACAAAAGAGCCTGGGGCTGAGTGTTTTCCTTGTCCATTGTCACATTAGGTGACATTTGGTGGTACAGCTGAGAATAAAACTTAGGTCTGATGGCTGCTTGAACCCATTCTGCTGCTGCCCTAGGCTGCAGTGCCACTCTCATAAGCAAAGTATGGCAGCCTGAGGGAAGCATATTCAGCTGGATGCGTCAGCGTTTAGACAAGTATTTTGTCACGGCCAAAAGACCACTGTTATTTGTTAATCCAGCAGGCTACTCCCTATACTCTGATCAAACATACACCATCCTAAAAAGCTATATACGGGGCCACAGTGTTATATAAATTTAAGAAATAAATTCAATTATAAAACATCTGGGAGCATCAAGATTATTATTACTATCTGTGATTCTGTTTGCAGAGCGATTTAGAATTTTCATATCACTTTCATATTACTTGGGTCATTCCATTCTCATGGTGAGTTGGGGCAGTTAACATTATCCACCCATTACTCACATGCAGAAATGAGGTTTTTTTCAGTGAGGTTTTTTGACCTTGCAGTCACTGGGCTGTGAAGTGATGCAGCCCACCTCAAACCCAATCATCTGTTCTCTGTCTAGGGGATCTGACACCCACATGGGTCCCCCTGCCCTGGCCCTGTCCGATGTATGGCCACAGGCTCAAGTTATCCTTGACAAGGATAACTACTAAAGCCACCGAGTGCCGGGTATTGACTTTGAGAAGCCTCTGCTCTCCTGGGCTCCCAGTCTGGTTACATCATCCAGCTGTTTCCCAACTAGATCGTGTTTACAGTTTTTCAGATTAGATGCACTTCATTCTCCGTGGGACCTGTTGCTGTGAGTTTTACCTGGGGCCGGTAACATTAGCAATATCAAGACCACCAGTTCATCCGCAGGACCACCTTCTGCCAGGGCTAGCCAAGCAGACAGACAAGGACCTTAACCGGTGTCATCCAGCACTGGAGGTTGACAGTCAGCAGCCTGGAGAATTAGCTGATACTGGAATGAACTGGATTTCTTTTTCTTTTCCTTGCAAGTACTTTCTTGCCTTCTACCTCTTTTCTTCTGTGCCTGGACATTTATTTCCAGTCCTGGGCATTTGGGTGTGTCCTCATTGGTGAGGCCAGTGTGTACTTGCTCTCCTCTTTTCTCTGAGGAACAGGGCTAGTGAGAAACTATTTTGGGAAAGTATGAACCTCTTGGAGACAGTGATATCATCATTAGTCAGGCGTTGGACTCTATTGAGTAATGTGCATTTTGATTTTAACAGTATCCTTGATATCACTTCCAAGATGAAAAATGATGTGCTTATTCATAATCATTTTTGACTTGGGAGTAAAAGGTCTTCTTAAGTCAGTGTGAACTTTTCCTTCACGTAGTGTTCTACTAAAGCCACGCAGCACCGGGTATTCACTTTGTGTTGTCAAATGTTTCAAGTCTCTCTCTGAACTTCAGTTTCCTCATTTGTAAAATGGTATATTATCTCCCAAGGCCACTCCGTCCTGAAGAGTCAAAGAACAAAGTAATGTAAAGGCCTAGGATAGTCCCTGACATTGAGTTGACAGAGTAGGTTGCAGTATTGCTGTTAACATAGAAATTTAAATGTTTTTGAGTCAATAAATAAGACTTAGGCATTTAGAAGGTGCGTCCTTCTAACTGAATGGGCTGTGTTGATTTCATATAGGCATCCTGTGTATATAACTGTAAAGGACCAGTGCTGGTCCTGGAGTATGTTTGTTTTTGCCCTGCTTTCTCCACAAATTATCAGATTTTAACAAATGAGCTGACATAAATAAAAGTCCTTTGAAAAGTAGGAGCAACTGAAAAAAAAAAAAAAGAAAAATAGAAGCGATCATACATATGTCCTTTGAAAATCCTTTGAAAAGTAGAAGCGACCACAGCCTGCCAGCCCTGGCCTTGGTGCCAGATTTCTGGTGTACGTTCTCATTTAATCTTCCTATCAACCAATCATCAATTTGAAAATGAGGAAACTGAGACTGAGAAAAGTTAAGAGACATTCTAAGGATCATAAAAGCAGTAAGTAATGTTGGGGCATCTCCAAGGGGGCGTTTAATAAATAAAGAAAAAGAACAGTCAAAGGCAAAATACCTCCTTTATTCCTGATGGAGGCCAGGATGAGGGCTGGCTGAGTGTCTGAGCCAAGTGGGCTTGGTAACTGAACCCCTGAAGTGAGCAGACCCCCTACCCAGTGGCCAGCATCAGTGACCCAGGGCAGGCAGCCCCCTCACGGAGGTCTGTTTAGGGGAGCAGAAGGGGGATGTCTGCCCTCTGTGACCAAGCTCAGGCCCATGAGAGTGAAAATTGGATCTGAGAGGAGCCTTCCCAGCTACCTTTCCCAAATCTACCACTTAGATAAAGAAATCACATTTCCTGAACATTAAGGGACAGGGCGAGGCCCACAGTGACACAGTTGAGTTGCCTTTCTAAAATGGAAAACTTAGGAGTGGGAAAGAAGTGCTCTCTATTCACAAATGGCGAAGGCAGTTTTCAAATCCAAGTCTGTGCCTCAGGTCTAAAGCCAGTCTTTTCCATGAAGCCCTGGGAGCACCCCTACTTGCTGTGGGAAGTTTAAGAGCCATCTCTAGTTCATCTTTTTTAACCATCATCACACGTAGTGACCTTTTTATCATTTTAAATGTCTATTGGTTCAGTAACCAAACAGAAGAAGAGCTTCTCCTGGTACCATGGTACCAGGCACAATGACGTGTCACAACATCTTGAAATTCATATTGTTGACTACAATAAGTAAGCAGTTCAAACGGCACGTTTCTGTTTTAAGTAAACATTAGTCTGTAGAAAAAAGTGTTCAGAGACAGGTAGCTTGCAAATGAAGCTACCACTTCATCTGTATAAAAATCATAGGCTCAGATGAAGTGCCTTATTTTTGTGTTTCAGTGGATGCGTTGTAGGAAGAGCATTTTATTTGTCTATATTTAGGTTATTAAAATTGCTAGGCCTGCCCATCAGCCTCTGCAAAACTCTATGGAAAAAAAGAAAAACTGGGACAAATATCGGGACATATGGCTCATTGTTTTGAACAAGTCTTTTAATTGATTCTACACTTGCTCATTTGTGTTATGACAAAGTTCCTGTGAGTGACTAGGAGGTGTGAGAGTCGGGGAGTTAGAAAGGATTCAAAGGGATCCCCATGTGCTGGCACACCCCAGCCTCGATAAATATTACATGACGGCGGTCATACCTTTTTGTGGGATACAATTCATTGTTTCAATAATTAATGTCGCCAGTGCATGTTTCTAAGAGTACCAAAGGTAAATAATTTACTGTAATTACCAAAGAGGAGTGATATTATTTATTGCTTAGAACTTGAAAAAGAATAGGTCTTTTGGAAAATAGCCTTAGGGCTGCCCCAAATGGAGGAATTGCAGTTTGCTAAAAAATAAAGTGAGCGGCACCACCTACTTTATATTAAATATTTTGCCCCACTCTGAGGGTGGGTTGGTTGGGGTCTTTAAAAGTCAGTAAAATTGGGGGCTTCCCTAGTGGCACAGTGGTTGAGAGTCTGCCTGCCAATGCAGGGGACACGGGTTCGTGCCCCGGTCCGGGAGGATCCCACGTGCTGCGGGGCGGCTGGGCCCGTGAGCCGTGGCCGCCGAGCCTGCGCGTCCGGAGCCTGTGCTCCGCAACGGGAGAGGCCACAACAGTGAGAGGCCCGCGTACCGCAAAAAAAAAAAAAAAAAGTCAGTAAAATTGGTAAATGAGGCCAGATGAAACCAACACCTAATCTTTGGTTAACCCATAAAGAATTTGGGAACTTTCTGAAGTGACGTATTCATCTTTGGGGGTTAGGACCCTAGTTCTGTAAACTCTTGTTAACACCATTGATCGCATACCCATCCACCAGATGTGTCCTCTCTCACCGAATGCACAGACGGCTGCTCCTCATTCATTTTTGCATTTTCCCAAGATCTAGGCAGGACAGTGACTTACACATAAGTGCTCTGCAAGTTATTGTTCCATTTGATCTCAGGGCTTTTTTTTTTTTTTTTTTGCGGTACGCGGGCCTCTCACTGTTGTGGCCTCTCCCGTTGCGGAGCACAGGCTCCGGACGCGCAGGCTCGGCGGCCATGGCTCACGGGCCCAGCCGCTCCGTGGCATGTGGGATCTTCCCGGACCGGGGCACGAACCCGTGTCCCCTGCATCGGCAGGCGGACTCTCAACCACTGCGCCACCAGGGAAGCCCAGGGCTATTTTTTAATCTTTGTAATTCACAGTAATTTTTAAAATTTAAGTTTTCTTATTATGAACCTTACACACACAAATAAAAAGTCATCACCTATTTATTTATACCTTAGACGGAACCCTGTAGAGATTTCCCCTCAGCTGGCCTAGATTTATACAACCTACGAGCTATAGCTCAATCTAAAACTGTGACTAAGCTGATAGCAAGCAGGAAAGATCTTTTTGGAGTAGCATCTTCAAGGAAAGATCCAAGCAGCCTGGAAATAAATGTGTTAAAGTCACTCCGACTGGATTAAGGGTCTCCTGGCCAGCGAGCATCTTCCCTTTGTCTCAGCAGGCCCCCAGCTGGCACACGGGCTCACAATTTGCTTCCAAATATCTTAGCCTGGCCATAGGATCTGGTGTTTAAAAGGAAAGGGGCACATGAAGATTTCCCCTGTCTGCAGCACTCTGGGCAAAGAATGATCTTTGGCTGTTGCAACACATGAGAATTAACCGTTCAGATAAAGGTCCTTCTCCATTTGGGAAAGAAACAAAAAAAGTCATGTTCTTTTACAAGACATACTCAATAGGATTAAAAAGAGCAACCCCATATACACCTTCAGCCCCCAACTTCTCCTCTCCAGAGACAACTGCTCGGGGTAGCTTTTGATGACTGAGTACTAAGCTTATGGGATGCTCTCTGCATGGTTGAGGGCTTAGCACCTGTGATTTCCACTGAAGTAATAAGTCTGAGACATTTCACTGGAAAATCCCAGAGAAGACTCCCCATTTTTTGCCTCAAGGCTCTGTCCCTAACTGTCTGTCTGGGAGACCAGTAAAGGTAGAAGGCTGGGTCTGAACATTCATTACATAAACTTTCAATTAATCTCCATTTTCATTATGGTGCCTCTGACCTTCTAATCTTCTGCCTCTGGTTTCTATGCCTCTAGATTTCTGCCAGGGTTGATGGGGGGTGAGTTATTTGGCAACTGATAAATCAGTGAGGGGATTATGGAGATCAGATCCCTTTTTAGAGAGACTTTCAACCAATCCTTGTTTTTCTGTTGATGTCTTCTCTTATTCTCTTTGCCTGTGTGTGTGTGTGTGTGTGTGTGTGTGTGTGTGTGAATTCTTGACTGTCATTTTACTGGGGTTTCAGTAGAAAGCAGATCTTTAGAAGGACGAAAATTGAGATTGATTTCGTTTTTGGTGTGTGAGCCAATATCTCTCATCAGATTTGGAACATTCTTAGCCATCTCTCTTCAAACATAGCCCCTACCTTATTCTCCTCTTCTACTTCCGAGAGTCCAGTTACACACACGTTAAAACCTTTCACTGTGTTCTACGTCTCATACTATTTTCTGTATTTTCCATTCTTTAAAAAAATCTATCCTTGACATATACACACCACTATATTTAAAATGGATAACCAGGAAGGACCTACTGTATAGCACAGAGAAGTCTGCTCAGTGTTCTGTAGCAACCTAAATGGGAAAAGAATTTGAAAAAGAATGGATATATGTATACGTATAACTGAATCACTTTGCCGTACACCTGAAACTAGCGCAACATTGTTAATCAACTATAGTTCAATATAAAACAAAAATTTTTTTTAAACCTACCCTTCATTTTTTATATTTTTCCATGAACACTTCCCACATATTAACCCTGTTTCCTATTGTGTTTAAGAACTGACATTATACTTAGAACTGAACAAAGGCCCATTTGATTTCCTTACGTATATTCCAGTCCTCTGTTGAATCATCCACCTTTTCATTTCTTTTCTCTATCTTTTTTCCTATTTTCTTAAACATACTAATCATAGTTATTATGATAACTATAATCAAAGTTCTTATTAACTTCCTTCAAAATGTAGGATGACTTGGGAGTCTGTTTATAGTATCTGGGTTTGTTTTGTTTTTGTTTTTGTTTTTGTTCATGTGCTCTGGCCACGCTTGGCAGTTTTGCATTGCGTGCTGGACATGATGTATAAAAACAAGTTTGTAGACATGACGCACCCAGTGATGATAATATTCCTTCAAAGAGGATTCGCCATCCCTCTGCTAGGCAAAGAGTGGTGGCTGATTCTTATCCGGTCAAGATTTTGCTGAAATGAGGCTGGTTTGCAGCCCTGGTAAATCTCAGGCTACCTCTGGTCTGTCCCTGGCCCTTCAGGGTCCTTATTTGAAATTCTGGTATGATCTTTGGGTCCCCTCCCCTTCCAAGTCTCACACTAAATCTTTTTCTCATGAAACTGCCCAAAAGCTCTGTTATGCCTTTCAGAGATTTTCTGGTTAGTTTTTTAGCTTCCTGTTCTGCACAGCTCCAGAGTTTATTTATTTATTTTTATTTTTTTTATGTATTTATTTTAATTTTTGGCTGTGTTGGGTCTTTGTTGCTGCACTCAGGTTTTCTCTAGTTACAGCGAGCGGGGGCTACTCTTCGTTTTGGTGTGTGGGCTTCTCATTGCAGTGGCTTCTCTTGTTGTGGAGCGTGGACTCTAGGCGCGCTGGCTTCAGCAGTTGTGGCTCGCGGGCTCAGTAGTTGTGGCTCGCGGGCTTAGTTGCTCCGTGGCACGTGGGATCTTCCCGGACCAGGGCTTGAACCCATGTCCCCTGCACTGACAGGCAGATTCTTAACCACTGGGCCACCAGGGAAGCCCCAGCCCCAGCATTTAGCAAATGTTCTGAACAGAAATCTGTAGCATGCCTGAGGCCACCCAACTCTCCACCAAAACTCCCTTGGTTTTTCTGTTCCCCAGCAGGTAGCCCCTGTAGGCACAAAGCCCAAATTCTGTCTGCACTGGTAATTGACAAATGCCCCCAAGTTAAAAATGGCAACAAAAAACTCAACTCTTCCAGGTAACCACCTCTCCAAATATAGCTCCTCAGTTTTGCACCTCAATTGTTCTCTGCTGCCCGCAGAGATGATTTCCACACTTATCTGTTGTGCTTAGTACAGCACTAGGCTGCTGCTGGCTTCTCTACCCCACTTGGAAACAGAAGTCATCAAGATTGAATTTTTTTATTTTTATTTTGAGACTCGGAAAAGAAATTTACAATTGTCAGATTAATTTAGAGATTGTTGAAGTACTTAAAATCATGGTTAGCATTACTTCTGTGATATTCCTTGTGCCATGCCAGTTACTCAAGATGGTGTCTTAAAAGATTGAGATAATACAGCATATCAATGAACTTTATTTCTAATTCTTGAAACTTCAATGTAGACCTGTGGAGGAATTTACAGTCAGGCCCATGGATGCAGAGGGCCAATGACACTAGTTATTTTATATGAGGTACTTGAGCATCTCTGGATTTTGGTATCCACGGGGATGGGTGGGGGGGGGGGGGTCCTGGAACTGATCCCCCAAGGATACTAAGGGGCAACTGTAAAAAAATATATATATATATGCTTACGTTGAATGTTAGACTCTCTGGACTATGGAGACATACAGGTGTATTTTGTACGTACAGAGAAACCACTGTCTTGGATGGGTTGTTGACACAATATATCGTTTTATTTTTCAGCATCTAACATTCACAAGAGAATTTGATTCAGATTCTCTTAGACATTACAGCTGGGCTGCAGACACCTTGGACAATGTCAATCTTGTCTCAAGTCCTGTTCATTCTGGGTAAGTAACCAAAAAGTCACTTTTCCTATTAAGTTAACATTGCACTTACTTTTGCAGTTATAGATTCATATTGACAAACTTCACATGTATGAGGTATTGACCTTCTAAAGGACTTCATTAGTGAGTATATGTGGCATATATCTGTAAGTCATTAGTAAATATTTTTGCTAAACAAATCTGCATTTCTATTTTTATTGGTAAAAGCACCATGTTAGAAAGGAAGTTACTGAGGTGCATAACCACTTCCTGGCTATTCTGGCACTACTTTTAGGTCTCTAATTTTCCTTTTCAATAAAAAAAATTTTAATACAGTCATTTCTCTTAATTTTACTGTATTCAAATGAAGTTTTTTTCTGAGTATCTGATTTTCCTGAAATAAAATGATAATGAAGCTGTATTAAATTAAAATTTTTTTGCATAAATGAATTTTTAAAAGAAAGGAAAAAGTGAATGTACCAATGTGTGTACCCTGGAAGTGCTGTAGTAAAAACCACATCAAACAGGCTCCTTGTTGCTGCCCTGTTAGTCAGCAAAATTTGACGCAGGCCGCTAAAAGGTGACCTGCTTCAATTGCTGAATTGAAAATTACTGTATTTTTAGATATTGGATTCTTAGCCTATTACAGGTAATTAAACTTGGGATAATTGATTCGCATACAAATGGAATCGAAATAATTCATTAAGATGATGAAAATTTCAAAGTATTTTCACCTCTGAAATTGACATTTAGGCCATAAATTAGTTGTGATCCAGGACAAGTGCAGATTCAATTTATTTAATCCTGAATTAAATAAATTAACAATAATTAACATTTGTGAAGTGCCTTATATATTTTATGAAGTATTTTTTGCTGCTTTTAATTACAATAAATTGTAATGGCTAACCTACCTAGTGCTTTTCATGTATCTGGCATTGTGCTAAATCTTTTACATGTATTATCTTATTTAATATTTATTTGAACCTTAAAATGACACTGAGATAGGCTTTACTCATTATCCCCATATTAGAGAGGAAAAGTCCTAGACTCCAAGTAATGCTGCAGGTTATTTAAAGTATTCTTACACAATTGTGGCTTGTAACACCACAGTTGTGAAAAACAAGTCACTGCAATGTCATTTAAATGGAAATGATTCACATGAAAGTGCCTTATAAACTATAAACTGCACGGTGGTCTTTGAATCATTAATATTGCATTTCTTTAATTCAGTTAGAAAAAGCTTTAATTACAGTAATATTACATTTTAAACTGCTTAAAATAGTTACACGATTTATAGTAGATGTATTTGGGTCTAAAATTGCAAAATCAAAAAACAAACCAAAAAAAAAAAAAGTTGAGAAGGAAAATATAAAACACCCAGAATAGGGCTTCCCTAGTGGCACAGTGGTTAAGAATCCACCTGCCATTGCAGGGGACACGGGTTCAAGCCCTGGTCTGGGAAGATCCCACATGCTGCGGAGCAACTAAGCCCATGCGCCACAACTGCTGAGCCTATGCTCTAGAGTCCGCAAGCCACAACTACTGAGCCTGTGTGCCACAACTACTGAAGCCCGTGCACCTAGAGCCTGTGCTCCACAGCAAGGGAAGCCACTGAAATGAGAAGTTCACGCACCGCAGTGAAGAGTAGCCCCTGCTCCCCGCAACTAGAGAAAGCCCACGCACAGCAACGAAGACCCAATGCAGCCAAAGATAAATAAACTAATTAAATAAATTTAAAAAAACAACACCCAGAATACATTCATTAAGTGGGCAAACATACTGAAGAGTTTTTTGAACCAAACTTGGTGAATTGCCACCATGTGACAAAAAATCTAGAACCAGCACTTTGTATTCTACATAGGAAAGAAAAGCACTAGGGTTTAATTTAGTAAATTGAGAAGTTGAGGGATCATAGGATAAAAAAATCAGAAACGAGCTTTCCCCTGCACTGGAGGCAGTGTAGTATGTGAATAGGCAACTAATGTCTCCTTCCCCTTGAATTCACTGAAGACAGTAGACTTCTGCAAGAAAGGAAAAGTAATGGCAGCTAATTGGGCTTATTTGAAAAGGAAAATATACACTTGGTATACACTTGGAAATAGCTCACTAATGCCAGGTCTATGGTGTAGCTTATATATAGCCATTTAAGGCAAATCTTTTTCCAAGTTGTCCCACAAATGCCAAATGCCTTGGTTTCATTTTCTGATGGTTTTTATTTTTCCTTTGCTTATCATTGACATTTTCTGTTGCTTGCTTCTAATTATCTTACATTAATTTTTCCCATTTGCTTTCTAAATTATTTTGCAGCTATTCTTCTCCACTTCCTCAGTATGATTCAAGGTGATAACTGTGTCTTTTATGTGAACCATCCCTTTTTGTATTTTTAATTTATGTGAATTTTTCCCACAGTTAGATTGTGTCAATGTCTGTAGTGTATCAGCATTTGTCACCCTGCTGTTCCTAAAGCTAGAAACATTCATTCATGTGTTAGTTTTAGGATCATTTGTAGAATTCCTGCTTTAGTTTAAATGTTAATAAGATACAATGAATATGATTAAATATCACCTTTTCATTTGTTTCTATAAATGATATTGCATGAAATTTTATTTTGCATACAATATGTAAGGGGTGAGTTTAGAAAACAAATCACTATATTTCATAATGCCATTAACAGAACTCAATATCAGGCTTAAACATCTACTCCCATCTTTCCGCAGTCTTTTGGCTCTATAAAAATGAAAACCGTAGAACAATAAATAATCAGTAATGAGCACCAACTATGCACTGGTTGCTACACAGAACACAAAGAGATTCTTCCAATTTTATTAAAATCTTCTAAGCCATGGTTTTTCCATTTGGTTCTGATATTCTTCGTAGCTGGGGTATTTTTATATTGACACTGGTACCCTTCTTACACTACCTTCACTTTACATATATATACTTTATATATATAAAATATTTATATATGTATATATTTTTTCCATATTTTTTTTCAGTGTTAGTAACCAAGTCTGACCTAGGCAGTTTCTGAGCACACTTAACAAAATGGTTTTGTTCATTGGTTTATTCAGTAAACATTTACTGTGTGCTGATTATGTATGGGAACTGTGCTCAGCTCTGTAGGTTAAGCAGTGAACGAGACAAAACCTGATCTGAATTATTATCTGTATTAGTGAGACTCAGCTGTTTGTTGCCAGGGCAAACACAGCCCTCTCAGTGTAAACACTCCGGTGTTTATCTGTATCAATACCACTACAACTGCATTTTCAAACCCAGAGTTTATCTTGAATCATTTGTAATTCATTCTGTTACTCTTAGTCCCAAGCACAAGTTGATTTTTAACTACTGGAAGCTGGGAAGGATGAGATTTTTGTGTTGGGCTTCCTTATAATATGCCACGTTGTCTTTATTACTGAATAAAAGTAGTTGTTAAGTATGTATATGTCTAAAAAAGTATAGGCTCCCCAGAGCAGTTTCAAGTGACCCTTTTACCACTCAACACTGGAGACAATTCATCTGGACACTTGTACAAGTGAACAAGCATCTTTGTCTTTGACTAGGGAGGAGTGATTTTTGTTTTGTTTTGTTTTGTTTTTGAGAGATTCAGTCTCTTGCCCTCATACTTTGAATATCCTAGTGGTTCCCGTCTCTCAAAGTATGTATAATGATATCAAAAACATATGAAACCATTAATGAATCCAGAGGAAAACAGCTAAATCCAAAATGAGCAAAAGGGTGTGAAGCTGATTCCACCTCACTGATGACCAGAGTTGGTTCTGAAAATCTGATAGGCTGAAAAGTGATCCCCACGCTCTTGATTCTCTCCATGGGGATGGTGGGTCCATTTGCTTTGTTGAAGAGGCTACTCTTCCGAGGTCAAGAGGCATCACTCTTTAGGAAAGGGTCTCCAGCTAGGACCGCCAAGCAAGGTCTGAAATCTATTTGTAGGATGTTAGAACTGTTTTTTAGAAGAGTAAACAGTAGAGGATTTTGATGGATGGGATTATCCCCCTTCCACGCCCCCGCCCCCCGCCCAAATACTGTAGGTATTCAGACAATTTTCTAAATATCAACATTTGGTGCTCTTCCACTAATAAGCGTATTTTCACATGTGAAAATTAGAATGCAAAAATACATGTTTCTGTTCCCCAGTCTCTGACTTGCACTCCTTCATATGTTGGGCTCAGTGGTTTACATTCATCAGAGTGCTTTACAACACGGTGACAGTGGTGGGAGGAGTCACGGAGGTCTTTTTTTCACGAACACATGATAGGAATCAAGATATTACCCAAATAAGTTTGGGGTTAGCAGATGCAAACTGTTATACATGGGATGGATGAACAACAAGGTCCTACCTACTGTATAACACAGGGAACTATATTTAATATCCTGTGATAAACCGTAAGGGAAAAGAATATGAAAAAGAATATATATATGTATAACTGAATCACTTTGCTATACAGCAGAAATTTACACAACATTGTAACTCAACTATACTTCAATAAAATTTTTTTAAAAGCTATTACCCAAATATGACACAGTTAATTCTTTACATCTTCATAGCTACATGCAGACAAATAATTTTTCCTCCCTAGCTTTAATATAACAGCCAATGACAGAATTATATAACTTAGAGATATTTTCTAAAAAGTCTGTTCAATCATTTTTGTATTGCTATACAGATACTCAAATGTAGGTTATTTTAAACAGTTTTTAAGCCAAATTGATATTGAAAAGATTAAACCCCTTTCCATCAAAATTGCCTTAGTAAAACTTTAGTCACCTTCTGCTTTTATTCTTATTTTCTGCTTTGTGAGAATAGTAAAAATTAGAGTGTTGGTATGATTAAAGATACATTCATTTTATGAGTTGTACATGTTTAAGACATACTGTGGAGTTTCATCTTACTTGTCGAGGGGGAGAGATTCCATAGTCAGCACATGGCTAAAACCATTGATAGTTAAAATGACCCTTGAATGTAAACTTAAACCACCCACAGGGACCACATACAGTGGGTTTGTTTTTAAATGCAAGACAGTCGTTCAATAGCCGGTTTTTATCCCAACTTTGAAACAGTCACTCTTCCTTCAGTTTGAGCATCTGACAGTGGTTGGCTTCTGTTCGGAGGCCACGCACCATCAAAAAATAAAGTGTCGTGTTGTACTTTTTGCTCAGTTCACAAGTCAAATGCATGTTTGATGTGACTCCACTGTATTTACTTCCAATGTATTCTTAAAGAGGGGGAATGATAGCTACCTTGTCTGTCACTTTAACATTCGGTTTCCAAACTTGCTGTGAAAACGGCTTCTGTCTCTCCTTGATTTGGCCTCTGATCTTCCCCCCTGCAGGTTTCTGGTTAGCTTTATGGTGGATGCAAGAGGCGGCTCCATGAGGGGAAGCCGGCACCACGGGATGAGAATCATCATTCCTCCTCGCAAGTGCACTGCCCCCACCCGTATCACCTGCCGTTTGGTAAAGAGACATAAACTGGCCAACCCACCCCCGATGGTGGAAGGAGAGGGATTAGCCAGTAGGCTGGTAGAAATGGGTCCTGCAGGGGCACAATTTTTAGGGTAAGTCATTTGTCAGTTTTCATCTTGGCCCTCGTACCACATCTCTGGTTTTCTTTACCCTTGTCAACTCAAGTAGTTAACAGTTAAATCTGTTGAGTTGGACCATTTCAGTCGAGTACAGCCTTCATGTAGTATCAGAGGTCACAAAGCTGTGTAATTCTCTGAAAAGCTGGTAGGCTGGTACTTCCTTAACTCAGTTTGCTGGCCAAAGGTTTTACTAACCAAGAAGCATGTTCTCTGCTCAGTGAGTGCACGGAACCCCAGCGGCCCCCGTGGAAGTCAAGGCACCACTCTTATATATCCCACGTTGAATAAATGGCTATTTTGGGTACATGTCTTTTTAATGATCATTTTTTGGGGAACAATCCATTGTGATATTGTATTTTACAAAAGGAAAAAATGCATTTATTTTCTGAGGTGGCACTTGGGTGCAAATCAGGCAGGCTCTGTCGTGACGGACAGTTTGTTCACAGTTTCCCCTTCTTGTTTCTCTTCCTGCTGCATGGATGTTATTCAGTAAACTGCATCTTCCTACCAATCCTCCCCCTGTAAATGAGGGTGAGAGCTTGGTTAGCCGAATCCTGCAGCTTGGGCCTCAAGGAACAAAATTTATTGGGTAGGATCTTTATAGACAAGATACAGAATGTCTACAGTTCTTTTTCCATTTTCAATTTTTTTCTGTCACACCCATGGTCTTATTCTTGTCTTAATTTTATTTTTGGTTTTTAATGCTTTCAGTTGATGTGTGTCACTGAAAGAAGAAAAAAAAATCATAGTGGCTTGACTTAATGCAGCACCGCTACCTCTCTTGTGCTTTTCAAGCATGTGGAATTCACTGCAAGCATTCTGCTTTCATAACTCTGTGCTTCTGTAAACCTTGCTTTAATTTGAAATGTTTCAACTGATGCTGATAGTTTTTAAGACAGACTGATAGTCTAATTTTAACCCAGTGTAAAAGAAGATATATGCAGGCTTTGAATCAACATTTGCTGTAAATGATATATATGTGTATATATATATATACCTGTATATATATATGTATGTGTGTGGAGTTGCATTTTTTTTTAAAAAGTACTTATGGGCTGTGAGAAGGACAAGTCATCAATAAGTAAACTGATTTTGAAAAAATGTTGGGAATACAAGATATTTAAAGAAAATCCAATAGGCAGCAGGTAGCATATTCTACTAAAGTTATTGAATTGTTTTGTTTTGTTCTGTTTAAGCTGAAATGTGTTGGTATTCGTCTGTCTGCTTATGTCTGATTGGTGTGTTTGCATCGGCAGTCTGCATGAAGAAACCTGTTATGAAAAGTTATGCTTGGCTTTCACCTTGGTCCCAGACCCTTGTTCATTTCTCCTCTCCAATATTGTTGAATGTCATACACAAAGCCACATTCCTGAAATATTTAGAGTGACAGTATCTGATGCATTAACCTGCAAAGATTGTATCTAGTTTTCAAAAAAAGAAAAATTTAATGTCTAATCACCAGGTGTGGTTAAAAACTAAGGTGAACATCTTAATAACTCTTGAAATTACTAACACTATTAGGAATAGTTGATTTTGTTCTTACCCACTGAAAAATAAAGGGATTATAAAAAATGTTTCAAACCCTTAATTTGAATTAATTATAATTATTTTGCCCAAAGTAAAATTTTCATATTTATCATCCCATTTTAAGTGAATGCTTTTGTAATAAATCAAATATTAATATGTTTTTATTTATGTCATTTGGTCATTACAACTACTATCCTTTTTTATGCTATTACCTATTTAAGCCTGTATCTTCTGTCACCACATGTACATAAACACACAGGCTAAGAGGTGAGGTTATATACAACCTCTGTAGGAGAATAATGATACTGTCTACTTAAATGTCATAAAATAAAGCTGCACAATCCAGCTACATAAACTGTGTGTGATTGTGGTCTGCTTACTTCCATTCATCCTTTTTAGCATTTATCCTACTTCAAAATTTAACAAAATTATTCCTGTGCTTGATTGGCTCTCTTCAATTTGCAGCCATTTTTTCGCCTTCTTTTGCAAAAGGACACTGTCAAAAATTACTAGATCGTTATATGACAGTTTCAAACCAATAATGCTTTTTCAGAAAGTTTAATTCCTATGCAGCCCTACGAGAGCTAGGAAATTACACTGCCCATTTCACAACGTAAAAATCAAAGTAACTGTCTTGACTATACAGGCCATGAAAGTTATGAAAACTGACCGTTGGAAGGAGTGGATTGTTATATTGATTGTTTTCTTGCTAAGGGAAAAAAAAATCAGTAATCTTTCAAAGTAGGCAATCTACAGAATTTCTTTTTTCAAGAAACGACTGTGTCCTTTTAAATCATGAGCATTTTGTATAATGCAATACACTATTGTGTTTTAAAAAATGGACCGACTTTCTTTCTTATGGTCTATTTTAATAACTTTCAATTCCTCGATTACTTATGTGTGCTGAATATTTTCCCCCTATTCAATCAAATGCCTAACATATGATAGGCCCCCAAGAATTGTTTGTGAATGAATGAATGATGGCATGTTTTCAGGTTTCTAATATATTATTTAATTAGCAAATGATTCTGCAGCTTTGAAATCATTCCCAACCTTAGTGGCACCTCTGATTTTCAAATGAATACTGTCAATGAAACACTTTTAAAAGTATGAAACTATAAACCTATTTCCTTTGATGCCAAAATAATGTGGCTTTTTTCTTCCAGCCCTGTCATAGTGGAAATCCCTCACTTTGGGTCTATGAGAGGAAAAGAGAGAGAACTCATTGTTCTTCGAAGTGAAAATGGTGAAACGTGGAAGGAGCATCAATTTGACAGTAAAAATGAAGATTTAACCGAATTACTTAATGGCATGGATGAAGGTAATTATAGTGACTCCCTGTTTCTCTGAATGTCTGCAGGAAGAAATCAAAGGAATGGCTAGACTAAAGGAAACAGTACTTGAATTTCACACGTTTGTATTTTAAACTGGGAATCGGGTTCCTCAGCATTTATTGTTTTCTGCGTCGAAGGCATGAAGTTCCATTTAATCTAACAAACTCCGCCCCCCCCATATTAATGTATAAACCTTCTGATAATTCTCTGTCTTAAATCAACTGTATCAATCTTTCCAAAGCTTAAGAAAGTTTTCTAAGTCAAAAATGTGTAAGGAGGGAGTGAAACAATAATGCAAGGTATGCAAAGCATGCAGAGCATTTTTAAGAAAATATGTTCACTTTTTATTTTTGGAATCATTATTTTCGTGCCCCTTCTTTTATCTCAGTCTTCTCGCAGATTATTTCAGTATTCTTATGGATTTTTAATTTCTCCTGGGTTCTAATCAGTTTTTTTAAAAAAAAGGTTTCAGGCTAATGATTGGGGAGTCTGTGGTGCTTCCAGTGTCTTATTCTTTGACCTGGTAAGACTGGCCCATAGCGAGCATGTCACTCTCTCATACACACCTTCTTCAGGCTGTCTGACCCTTAGAATCGTAGCAGTTTTTCTTGGTAGATATTGGGAATAGATTGTTTTGAGAGTGGGTACTTGGTGCAGCGTTTTCCTTTAAAAAGGTAAAGAAAAAAAAAAAAGAGAGAGAGCTCATCATAAAATAAAGCTAATCTTTATACTGACTTGCTAATCACTACAAACTAGCAACTGTTTTTTGTTTTTGTTTTTATTTTATTTATTTATTTATTTATGGCTGTGTTGGGTCTTTGTTTCTGTGCGAGGGCTTTCTCTAGTTGTGGCAAGCGGGGGCCACTCTTCATCGCGGTGCGCGGTGCGCGGGCCTCTCACTATCGCGGCCTCTCTTGTTGCGGAGCACAGGCTCGGCGCAGGCTCAGTAATTGTGGCTCACGGGCCCAGTTGCTCCGCGGCATGTGGGATCTTCCCAGACCGGGTCATGAACCCTTGTCCCCTGCATCGGCAGGCGGACTCTCAACCACTGCGCCACCAGGGAAGCCCAGCAACTGTTTTATATAACAGCTTTACTGGAGAAATTATTCACATACCATAAAATTCACTCTCTTAGCATTTAGCTCACTAGCTTTTGGAATGCATCTAGCATAGTCTCTACTGGTTGTGAAGTGTGGACAAAGGAGCTAGACAGACTCGAGGGTGTTTGAGGGACGACCTCGGACGAGCTCTTGGATCCCCGTGAGCCTCTGTTACTTCTATAAAGTGGAGATTACCTTCCTCACTTCGTAAGGTTGCTGTTGAGATGAAATAAAGTCATTATGTGAGGCGCTTTTCAGATACAGCCCTTGTTACAAACTAAGCCCTTGATAAATATCCACTGTTATATTCATTCCACAGAAAAAATTGTCATGCCAAAGGTATTGTATAAGACACAGCAAATCACAGCCAACCAAGAATTTAAAGATGTCTTTACAGCAGGGTAGGGGGAACCTAATCATTGCTGAGAGTCTAGCATTCGTGAGGTACTGATAAATACCTCTATGTATGGAAATTTAAAATGAAAGCATAGTACTGCGAAGTAGGTAGTTTTAATCCCACTTTATAGATGGGGGAACTGAAGTTCAAACAAGTCAGAGGTTACCCCCAACTCAGTAGCAGCACAGGGGCTGAAATCTCGTTCTACCTGTTCTCAAAAACTTTTAACTATCCCACTTACTTCAGAAATATGTGTCCTGTGGAGAAGAAAATAAATCTAAAGAATAAAATTCCTACAAACCTCTAGATTTCAAGATCCAGAAGAGTCATTTTAAATGTTATACATGTAATGAGTATACATTAAATGTTTATACATAATACTGACATGTATATCCCGTACCATTCACAACTTCAGATAATTTCTGATGGATGGGAACTTTCATTGGCAATTTAGATTTCTAATAGTTATTACCTTAATTTATTATAAAGCATGAAATATAGTTTTCTATAAGGAAATTTATAAGAAAACATAATCAAAAGTTTTAAAATGAATAAATCCTAAGGGAAAGAACTGAATTCGCATTTTGAAAAGAGTAAAAGAATATGGGTGATTGAGAATAAAAAATAGAGAGAATAAGATAAATGGGTTTTCCAGAGGATAGTTTTTTTTTTCCTGTTTTAAGGAAAATAAGGTATAAAGATATTTTCATGTATCCAGTATTTCTTAAATACTATTGTAGATTACTAGTTTTTTAATGCAGCATCCTCTCCACCAGGATATCTTTTTTTTTTTTTTAACCAATAGCTACCTTGATATTGTAAGTAGCTGAGGGCAGAGTACGTGTCTTAATCGCTTTTGAGTCACCAGTATCGGGCACAGTGCTGATTCGGACACTCACCCAATCCTGGAGAGTAGGCAGAAGGAGGAACCTTATGATAATATATAGCTCTGGGGGGTGTGGGGGGATGAACTGGGAGATTGGGATTGACATATATACACTAATATGTACAAAATACATAACTAATAAGAACCTGCTGTATAAAAATAAATGAATAAAATAAAATTCAAATTAAAAAAATTATATATAGCTGTCTGGAAGAAAGCTCTTGTTAGTCTGTTTCTTCTCCCCCAAACTTCATTAATGTTTTAGGAAGAATACTGAATATTCTAAGAGAGTGTTGTCCAATAGCACTTTCTATGGGGATGGAAATATTCCATACCTGTGTGGTCCAACAGCCATCACTAGTCACCGGAGACCCTTGGGCACTTGAAATGTGACTAGTGCAAGCGAGGAAGGTAATTTTTAATTTTGTATAATTAATTTCAAATAGTCACCTGTGGCCAGTGGCCACCTCATTAGACACCGCAGTTCTGACAAAAACACCGGATTCTAATAACATGTTCTTCATTTTTGAGCGCAGATTATAGTATCAGACACAGGCAGATTTTTTTTTTTTTTTAATTTTAAGGTTTATTTATGGAATGGATTTCCATGATTTCATACTGACATGTCTTTATTTTGGGTTTTTTTTGTTGTTGTTTTGTTTTTGATTTTTCTTTCATTTTGTTTTTAATAAGCTAGTTTTCAAATAGGAAGTTAGTCCTATCTTTGCTTAGACAAATGACGCCCCAGACACTGCCACACTAGGGGCATCTGTCCGATGTTTTAAAGAAATGATGATCTAGCCCTATCCTGGATTCTGCATGTTATCTTGGGAATAGTGGATAGAGTTTCTTTGCTACAGTTTTTAAGACCAGATAAAGTTTGGTTCCATTTTAGACAATTAAAAGGAAATGCAAATACTTCCAAGTTTAAAGATTCAAGCACTGGAGGCCACAAAAGGAAAACTGAGGACGAAATTTTCAAGGCACCATGGTTTTCTTCATATATTAAATCTATAAAAGCAGTGATAATGAAGGAATCAAGACACACATTTTATAACTGAAGCTCAATTAATCAGATTTCATGCCAAGCTCACGCACCACTAACCACCACTCTTGTCCTGTCCCCAGAGAAACTTAGCTCTTACTGGAACATCCCTCCTCTAAAAGCAGACAGGCAAAAATAAAAATCAATCTGTCTCTAAAAAGCCAACCCTTCTTTTTCCTTCAAGGTCCAACTAGTCAAACTTCTTGTGGGGAGAGAAGCATAAGCATGGTTTAGGAGGTTTCATGTTATTTCTACCCTCACCACTCTGTGCCCCTGGATAGCTGTTAATTAGCAAGATAAAAATAGTACATAAAATAAGCCAGTGACCAGATCACTCAAGAATTCCTTAAAGAAAAAGAGAAATAAATCATTCCACTATTATTTTATTTACCCTATCAGTTTACCCAGTTCATAACAATTAAGCCTTATCTGCCATCTATGGCAAGTGACCCTTGATAATACCTGTCTTATTATAAATGTCTCATTTTAACCCTCTTTTCCATAAATGAACTCATTACTTTATAAGTAATCTGTATTCTACTTTTATAACTAGTCCTGTTGCACCGTCTTCTCTGAACATCTTAAAACCCAAGTGTTTATAAGCATCTTAGCCAGTATTTTGATCAGTGATTTTTTTACTGAACAACACAATTGTAAAGATTAGATTATGGTTCTATAGTATTTTAAAACTTGCAAAGCCTTTCCATGTGCACAAATTGTAACTCCAGGGCTTCCCTGGTGGCGCAGTGGTTGAGAGTCCGCCTGCCGATGCAGGGGACACGGGTTCGTGCCCCGGTCCGGGAAGATCCCACGTGCCGCGGAGCGGCTGGGCCCGTGAGCCACGGCCGCTGCGCCTGCGCGTCCGGAGCCTGTGCTCCGCAACGGGAGAGGCCACAGCAGTGAGAGTCCCGCGTACCGCCAAAAACAAACAAACAAACAAACAAATTGTAACTCCAGGGAAAGACAAGTCCAAGGAGGAGGATAGTTTGCCCAACGTGGTGTGGTCGTGAGGATCACGACCTGTGGATGTCACACAGACTGGAATTCCCATCCTGGCTCCACAGCTTACTAGCTGTGCGACTCCAAGAAAGCCCTTGATCTCTCTAAGCTCATAGAGAACTAATGGGAAATAGATGAGCTAATATGTGTGAATTTCTCAGCATGATGTCTGACACATGAGAACCACTCTCAAAGTTAGCCATAGCCACGGCTGCCACGTACAGCTGTGCAGGAGAGCGAGGGGGGCAGACATCTTGCCTCTTCCACTCTCCAAGCCATCTGTTCCGACACTGGCCTTCAGGACAAAGGGGCACCTTTATCTAATGTTTTCAAAGCGACTCTCTAGTTGCCTACAGGGCTGTGTCCACTCCACATGGACGCTTTTCCAGATCCCACGAGGACACCTCCAGGGCTAGTGGAATCCCTGGTCACAGTTGATGATGATTACCCCATGACTACCACCCAGTCAGGAAATCGTAAGCAGACAGATCTAGACTTCTGACTCCAAATCTAGCCATTTTTCTACGATACTCCCTTGCCTCTGTATCTTCTAAAATGAAGGATGCCTATGAGAATGCTTTGTGTGGAACAAAAGGTGACATGAATGCCAGCTGCTCCTTAAATTTTCCATTATGAATCAAGGTACCCTCCTAGTTCTTGTATGACTCCAAAGGACATGGCATGTATTCAGGAAAAACTGTCATTGCAGAATAGGGTGGAATCAAGAGTTATTTGTGGCACTAGCAACCTCAGAGATAAAGGCATCAGTGGTTATGCTAATGAAGCAGGTGTGTTAGAGCAGCTCTACTGAAATAACAGGCTAGAATGACACAGAGGACAGTTGGTCTGGGTGTGAAGAACCTGTTGTTACCACTGAGGTATCATGTGGCAGGAGCAACTTTTCTCTTTGGCAGCAGACATAGATCTTGTTCTAGCACTTGTTCGTTCGTGTTTTCTCAGGAGAGAAAGATATCACAAAACAAAAAAATACTCATTCTGCTCCCCACAGACATCATCTTTAAAATGCACCAAATTGAATCCACTTTGTAAGTTTAATTAAAACCTTACTTGAGTTAAACTCACAAAGTTCAATTCAACATGTTTAAAATTGTGCCTGCACAGATACAAGCTACTATACATAGAACAGATAAACAATGAGGTCCTACTATATAGCACATGGAACCATATTCAATATCCTATGATAAGCCAGCATGGAAAAGAATACGATATTTACTAGTAGAAGAATCCTTCCTCCTTAGAGATCTTAAGAACTGCTCATAGAAGTAGTTGAGCACTGAAAAGTGAAATATGTAGTTTCACGTTGTACACAGCACCATCTGTTGGGGAAATCGATTAACAATTTTGAAAAATTCTGGAGTAAAAAGGAAAAATTGAACTTAACCAAATCAGGACTGTGGTTGGGGTGTAAGAAAAAAAGAGAAAAAGCGAAACAGCCCCGAACTATTAACTAAACCATAACAAGATGCTAATCTGCTTTCAGTCCACTGCCAGAAAACTTACTTTTAAGTGGATTCAGCGATGCCCACTAGGTGCATAACTGGGCCAGAACAGTTCCCTCACGCCTTACTAGTCAGGAAATGAAAACGGGACCGAAGCAGATGAAGATTAATAATGCCAGGTTTTATATATGTCTGTGTAATGTACTTCTTGCAATTACATGTCTTCATGAAACATTAGTGTGTCAAAAAATGACATGAGACACCCTGTCCCATGTGTCAGAGTAGGGCTCTGTGCCCTCCAGGGACAGTGAAGGGGTCTGAGAGACCGGGTGTTAGCTTCCGTCGCCTTTAGTGTCGATGTGAATAGAGGCCGATGTGCCAGACACGGCAGGTCTAGGCCCCTTAGAGCTCAGTGCACTTCTGTGTTTGCTGCATATGCCGGGTTACGGATTGATGGTGTTTAGCTTTAAGACATTATATACGATCCGGATTTTGAAGATAGGATTATATAAATTGTTCCTTGTCTGGATATAGTACCGATGGTTAAACGAAGGGTTGAAGAAAGTTTGTAAGGGGGCTAATTGCCTGAAAGCCTTTTCATTTGCACAAGTGGAAGAGTAAGCAGATGTGGAAGAACATTTTTCTGGAAAATAACAGAGAGAAGCAGATGCAAAGAATACAAGGCTTCTGCAATCATGGAGGAAAACCTTAGAATGATTATTCCAGCATGGCCAAACACACCCTCTCTCACTTCTCTGTTTCCAGGAAGCCTTCCCTAAACCCCAGTCTAAGTTAGATACACTTGGTAAATACTTCTATCGCACCTGCCCTGTCTTCTTCTGTAACAAGCAATTTTGAACTTTGCTCCCTTCCTTAGTGGACTGTAAAGTCCATGAGGGCAAGGAACGGCTCTGACTGGTGACAGTCCTTATGCCCAATGAATGTAACAGCCCTTAGCAGTGTTGTCACTTCGTCATAATTTGTTGGAGAAATGAAGAAATGAATGAGTTGTATCCAGGCATGTGCTGCCACTCTTGGAAATACATTTCCTCAGTAATTCAGTGACCCATACCCAAGACAGGAAGCAACTTTCTAAAAGAACAGATGCCACAAACAAATGGGGAGAGGAGGTCTAGGAAGCCGGAGAAGGGCACATAATGATTAGGAATTAGTTTTCTAAAAATAACTTTAAGATATATGATTGTCAGCAATTATACGGATTGCAAAAACTGGAGGGAAAAACAAACAGGTATATCATTGTTTCCAGACATTCTGCATCATTAGCACTCAGTTACTTGTGCAAATCTGAATAACAAAGAAGGTCCCTACCTTGGGTAGTTAAAGATGTAAAATAATGCTGAACCAGACACACATATAGCAGATGCCAGAATTCAATAAGAATATGAGTTAAATTACTAAAATGATGGGACCTTTCTGTACTGTCTTTGCAACTTTCCCTGAATCTAATTATTTCAAAGTAAAAATTGAAAAGTTTCCTACTGTGTTTATGTTGAGGAAGGAGGGTCAAGTATATCATTTGAGGGTTTTTTCCTGTAACATCCAAGGGTGGGCTCGTTCCAAAAGTTGCATTTTTGGTGGAGCTGAACTTTAATTCCAAAGAAATGAATGTCTATAATTTTCTGAAATATTTCAGTGAATATATTACAACTGTTCTGTTGTTCCACATATTCTACAGCCAGAGTTAAATATTATAAATTTACCTTTTATTGCCTTCATTTCCCCCAATTTATCTGCTACTTAATTTTCTATGATTGGTGATATTTTCCCTTAAAAACTGAATGAAATTAAAATGATAGCAGTTCCGATTTATATACTTGTAGAGATGCAAAACAGATACAGTGTGATTTAAAAAAAAAAAAAAAAAAAACAGTCCAACCTTAGATCTGCCACAGACTGGCTCTATGGCTCTCCTCTATCTCCAGGGTTGTATGACCTTGGAAAGAATACGTAATCTAAATTATTATGTCAACAGATCTGTGCTGGCGGATTTGTATCATTTATTTGTCAAATCCACCCCAGAGGTAACTTTTCTTATCCTGATCTTATAAACAAGTTACATAGGGCTCAGCGTTAAGGAACTCCTCCAAGATCCAAGCTCACTGGCTTGAGAACTGGATTTGAACCGAAGGTACCTGTCTACAAAGACTTTCCACAGACCCATACTAGCTAGCATGCCGTTTTGAATTCTGACATTCTAAGACTCCCGTTTTTTCCCACCGCTCAGTATCAAATACTCCATTCGTAGAAGAGCAAGCCGAGAGAACATTCACATGACCAGAAATGAAACCCTAGATAAAGAGATCATCCTGGGCTTCCCTGGTGGCGCAGTGGTTGAGAGTCCGCCTGCCGATGCAGGGGACGCGGGTTCGTGCCCCGGTCCGGGAAGATCCCACATGCCGCGGAGCGGCGGGGCCCGTGAGCCATGGCCGCTGAGCCTGTGTGTCCGGAGCCTGTGCTCCGCAACGGGAGAGGCCACAACAGTGAGAGGCCTGTGTACCGCAAAAAAAAAAAAAAAAAAAAAAAAGAAAAGAAATCGTCCTTTGTGAAAACTCCAGGTTGTATTCCTTCTATAGACTGTTCACATTCAAACCTGACCAGATCACGTACAGCCTTCAGAAAACAAATTCCATACAGGAAAGAGAGTCATGGCTCCATTGGACCATGTTATCAAGACATTTAGTGCATGTAAGAGTGAGGCAGAACTAATAGGTGTGATCATTTGAATGCTTTTAAGAAAAGCTCATTTTGTGGAAACATGATTTCAGTCGTGTTATTTAGGATTCATTGTATTATGACCTTCACACCCATTCATATTTGCAAAGCATTTTATGATCCTTCTTGCTCTGTTGCAAAACCTGTTACAGAGAATGCTGTCCCAGCTTTTACAAATGAACTAAAGGAGTTACAAGGTACTTAAGAAACTTATCATTCATCAGCGAGGCAAGAATGCTGCAGAACATTAGCTTCCATGTCTTATGCAGCAGAAAGTGCCACTATCACGAGAGCTCTGTGCCCCTGGAGTGGGCCAGTACGAAGTCATGTCACCTTTTGGACCAGGGTGTTTGCACATCCGTCCATTACTCATCCGTTTATCAACCACTACACACGTGCCAGCTAGTCTGCAAAGACACTGTGTTAAATGGTGGTTGGAGTCCACGTCTGTGTGATTTCATCTGTTCCCCCAGCCTGGTCTTAGGTTCTAATCTCAGCTCTAAAGCAGACCAGCTAAGTCAGTTTGGGTAAGTCACTTAACCTCTCTGAATTTCAGACACTTACTTTACCAAAATGCTATGTGGGCAAAAGAGTAATTGACCCGCCACAAAGTAGACATGCAGTAAGTGTAAATTTTAACCTTCTTCCTGGCCAAACCTATTTCAGAACTCACCTCTCTCTTTTCCCTGTGATGTGTGTGTGTGTGTGTGTGTGTGTGTGTGAGAGAGAGAGAGAGAGAGAGAGAGAAAGAGAGAGAGAGCAAGAGAGGCAACTTTGCTAGTAACAAATTAAAAAGGAAGAGAGGGATCCAGGGTTCTTTCATAGTCTAGGCATTATGAATCACCCTGAAAGTTAAAAAGCTCTTAATATTTTTTTATGCCCTTGCCTCCTTTAATTCTATAGCTATGGAGTGGTTTAGTATATCCTTTTAAAAATAAAACTATTTTAAGCTAGTAGATATTTATTGTTGCCCCATAAGCTCCTCTTCTCATACTGAAACATCCTTGAGTTGTTTTTCATGGAATCCTGTTGTCATATTTTTAATAATTTGGGTTCTGGATTTTTAAGGACAGTTACAGGGAGAGAGTCTACTAAGACCTCGCTTCTCAAATGTGTCAAGTCATAAAGTCACCTGAGTTGAGTATGGAAATTTCAGGCTCCACCCCTGGCCTACCAACTCAGAATCTCCATGAGAGAAGCCTAGGAATCTCTGCTTTTAATAGGTAGCACCGGTGTTGCTTCTGATCTGGCCAGTCTGGGGCACAGTCCTCTGGGAGCTAGGTTCTCTGTGGGTAGGAATATGATCCAGGCACCATGTTTGTGGTGCACATTACTTGGTTGAGTTTATCTCTGTATGTAAAGGGTGGGAACAAAGCAAAGATTCTTGGTAATATCTTCCTGCTTCTCTGGTCTAAGTAATAGACCATTTTAAACTCCGATTAAATACAGTCCTGGACAGAACAGTGGCGTTGTTCGTTTTTACATGATCAGACTTCATTCCTATTTGCCTGGAAATCTGACTTTTTTTAATATGCCTTTTTAGCTTACAAATAGCAATACAGCACAGTATACCATAGTATGAATATATCATAATTTATCTAACCTCTGTCCTACGATAGCCAGTAAAATCTTGTGGCAGGCGCCCAGGCCGTACACATGCTGTAGTGACTTTACTGGTTTCACCTCTTCCTCTTCCCTCCTCACGTTCACCTACTTATCCACATCATTTACTTTCTTACTTGTGCAGATATCCTAGAGTGTAATGGCCCAGCCTTCAACTGTAGCTCTTGAAAAGATTATAAACCAATATTTAGTACTAGTATTTTTATACTTCTATTAACTTTTATTCTCAGAGGAAAAAAGTTAAAAAGATTTTAAGTAGACATAAATACAGAATGTAATCTGGTTAAGGGAAGATACCTTTTCTCCATTTCATCATGCAGAGGCCTGGGAATATGAGTAATTCAAGAAGGTGTATGATTCTACTTAAAAAATGGGGCGTGGAGACGCCAACGCCTTTTATCCACACGTTAGTTATTCCATTAGGTTAAGCCTTATCTTTAAAGTACCTGTTAAAATACACATTGAAGGTCAATAATTATGCAGGTTTTAATGGTGACAGAGGAACTGCTAAAAGCTTCAAAATAGAGTACAACACAGAGGGCCCCTGAGTCACTGGCAAATCCTGAAAGACGTCAGAAATCTGAGTTTCTCCATTTACCACTCATCTGCTGCATCTGAGGGGTACCCCCTCACCTTCTGTTTGGGGTGGCCTTAATGCTTCATCCAAGGTAAGACGGCATAAGTGTGGTCAAGCGACCTCTGTGCGCCAAGTGTAGTTCTTCCCAATCCACTGCTATTAGTTTCCAGGGGTGATACCTCCGTCTCTACCTTAACTCCGCACAGATGTATGTGCGCACACCCAAACACACACACAAGCAGCTGAGAAGTGCACGTTATCACAATTCCTCCGGAAGATGCCTCACTCCCACCGGTAGGTCCAGAATAATCTTGAGTAGACCTAACACTCACAGGATACATGCTTGTTACAGGCAGAGTTAGGAAATCTGTCTTGTTTGAAGGGTGTACTTTCACGGCAGAGTCCATGTAAACTGCTTGCACTGTGTGGAGTCCTAAGTCTTTTCTAAAGGAGAACATAATCACAGGTTTGCAGCTGAAATTAAAAAAGTATCTACTCAGCGGATGGTGATGAGTTGCACAGCAATTTAAACAAATTATCAGAACTTTTTCAGTTGCAGCATGAGTTATGAACTCCGGAAATTCAGACTTTTTTTTTTTTAATAAACTGATTTGACACTACATTTAAAATTTTATTTATTTATTTTTGGCTGTGTTGTTTTATTTGTTTATTTTTGGCTGTCTTCGTTCCTGAGCAAGGGCTTTCTCTAGTTGCGGCGAGCGGGGGCCACTCTTCATCGCGGTGCGCGGGCCTCTCACTGTCGCGGCGTCTCTTGTTGCGGAGCACAGGCTCCAGACGCGCAGGCTCAGTAGTTGTGGTTCACGGGCCTAGTTGCTCCGCGGCATGTGGGATCTTCCCAGACCAGGGCTCGAACCCGTGTCCCCTGCACTGGCAGGCAGATTCTCAACCACTGCGCCACCAGGGAAGCCCCGGACTTTTTAAAATAAGCCAAATCATGGGAAAGGAAATATACCTGCTCTGTATGGAAAACTTTTATTCTTTATCAATTGGTGAATAGGTGAAAACTTCCCCAGAATATTTTCCTGAGCAAACTTTGATTTCTTCCTGTTTTTCTATACTAGCTTTTTTGGTTTTTTAAAAATTCTTTACCTTTGTTTTCTTTTCCTTCACTAGAGACTCAGTATTTAGGTTTTGACAGAGCAGGGGGGAAGGAGATGGTTAGAAAACAAAAAGGACCAAGATTCCAGTTCCATTTTTGATCTGGGGTGAACCCTGTTTCTCTCCTAGTTGACAATTAATTTGGTGGTGGTTAATCTGTAAAATGAGAAGATGTCTCTGATCCAATTAGCTAACCATTCATTTTACCATTCTGCACATTTCTGTGTGGAATATGCCGCTATCTCAGCCCTGTGTCTAACAGAGGCGGCAAACGTGTTCGTAGTGGAGGGATGGTAGGCATGTGCTGTAGGTATCAGAGGAATGAAAAGAGGCTTCTGTGAGTAGCAAACAACAAAAGTAAAACCAACACCCCTCCTTGAAGTGTGGCAATCTCCCCTTTGTTTTGTAGCAACTAAAACCACCCCAGCTACGTAAACCCAAAGGTAATGAATGCTATCTTATTTCCCACCCTATTCTCACCTCCAACTCCAGTTGCCAGTGTTAATAGCGTAGAAGGTTTCGTCTGCAAATTTCTCTTATAAAAACATACAACCAGGGACTTCCCTGGTGGTGCAGTGGTTAAGAATCCACCTGCCAATGCTGGGGACACGAGTTCGAGCCCTGGTCCTGGAAGATCCCACATGCCGCGGAGCAACTAAGCCCGTGTGCCACAACTACTGAGCCTGCACTCTAGAGCCTGCGTGCCACAACTACTGAGCCCGCGTGCCACAACTACTGAAGCCTGAGTGCCTAGAGCCCGTGCTCCACAACAAGAGAAGCCACCACAATGAGAAGCCCGCGCACCGCAACGAAGAGTAGCCCCCGCTTGCCGCAACTAGAAAAAGCCCGTGCGCAGCAACAAAGACCCAACACAGCCTAAAATAAATTAATTAATTAAAATATATATATATACAAACATACAGATTACACTTTTCCTCTAAAAAGGATGAGAAGCCCGCACACCACAATGAAGAGTAGCCCCCGCTTGCCGCAACTAGAAAAAGCCCGTGCGCAGCAACAAAGACCCAACACAGCCTAAAATAAATTAATTAATTAAAATATATATATATACAAACATACAGATTACACTTTTCCTCTAAAAAGGATCATACTGTGCACGTTGCTCTGCCTGCTGCTTCCTTCCTGACTTTATACATATCAACCACTACCTGCCTGGCTCCCTCCCTCCCTCCGAGCTCACCTCTCCTGTCACCTCCTCAGAGAGGTGTTTCCTGACCCTCCCCACCCCCACCCCCCGTCACATTCTATTTCCACCCCTTGATTTTCTTTTTTCTTCCTATGTGCTCAGTGGTGTGTGCCCTTCCCCCCTTCCCCCCATTAGAATGTAATCTCCCTGTGAGCGGTGACTTTAGTTTGCTCTCTGCTGTATCCCTGGTGACTAGACGAGTGCCTGCACGTAGTGGGTCCTCAGTAAATATTTGGTAAATGGACGAACCTGAATCCTCCTCTTCACTCGTTGCAGGAGTGCCGCGAGTGTGGATGAACCGTGACCTATCTAACCAAGCCCTTACTGATGGGCACGCAGGCTCTTCCAAGCTTTAGTCATTACAAGCAATGCCGCTTTGCCTGTGCTTTTGTAAGAAAGACGTCAGAGAATGGGATTGCTGGGTCCAAGGGTAGATGCGTTTTCGTTTTGAATAGAAGATGCCCAGTTACACTGTCAAAAGATTATTGCCATTCACACCCACCAGCAATGACTAAAAGCATCTGTTTTCCCCCAGTTTTCTCTCGACAAGATATTGGTCTTTAATCTTACCAGGAGGTGGGTGTAGCAGGAGATTGTATCTTGTTGGAATTGGTATTTCCACGTAAATTACCGAGTTTGAATATTGTAACATAAAGTTTATTGGCCGTTTTCTGAATCGCCTGTTTATAACATTTTGCTAGTTTCCATTGGCTTCTCTGTCATCTTATCAACTTGTAGCTGCCATTGATATTGAGCATATCAGTTCTTCATTTGTCATGTGTGGCTATTACCTTTCCCAGTCTACCTTTTGTCATTCAAGTTTATTATTCTTGTCATAGAAAGCTTTACATTTTTATATAGTCAGAACTGACTTTTAGGCCTCTGGGTATCCCGTTTTGAGTAGGAAAGTTTCTCCTGTTGAAGGCTAAAAGGTATTCTCTTGATTTTTTTTGATAATATTTTAATTTTTTAAGTAGTTAAGTCTCTTGTCCAGCTGGAATTTGTATTAATATATGATAAGATATATAGTGATTTAGCTTTGTTCTTCCACACAGATGTTCGATTATGTTAACACTGTCCTTTAAATAAACCATCTTTCCCCCACTGAACTGAAGTTTAAATATGACTTTGATTTAAATATACTAAATACATAATATATATATAAAAGTAGATATATATGACTTACACATATACTATATGTATGTATATGTGTTTATGTATACACATATATAAAGTTGAATCTCTTTTTAAAAATTTATTTATTTTGGGCACGTTGGGTCTTCGTGGGCGTTTCTCTAGTTGCGGTGAGCAGGGGCTACTCTTCATTGCGGTGCACTTGCTTCTCGTTGTGGAGCACGGGCTCTAGGCGCACGGGCTTCAGTAGTTGTGGCTCGCGGGCTCTAGAGCGCAGGCTCAGCAGTTGTGACGCACGGGTTTAGTTGCTTTGCTAAGCAACTAAGTGGGTACTTCCAAGACCAGGGTTCGAACCCATGTCCCCTGCACTGGCAGGCGGATTCTTAACCACTGCGCCACCAGAGAAGTCCTGATAAAGTTGAATCTATTTCTTGATTCTCTGTTTTTGTCCCCCTGACCTATTTGTCTATTATTATCTATTTCTTATATTTCTCTCTATATCTGTTTTATTGTGATACTTCTAGGTTAAGTTTTCAAATCTTATAAATTCCCCCTCACAAATCTACTTTTCCAAAATACTCTTGGTTACTCTCAAATATTATTGCATACGATTTTTTTTAATGGTTTATTTCAATTAAACCTACCAGAATTCTGCATAAAGCTGGGCTTTTGAAAGAAACCCATCTGGCTGCACCACGGGAGGTAGACTGGAGCAAAGGGGAGGCGAGTGACAGGGAGACGGCTAAGCGGTGGTGCTGGTAATCTACGCAAGTCGAAACGGCATCTGAACAAGGGGTGGCAGGAGAGCAAGCCCTTTCCAAGACAGAATCAACGGGACTTTGACCTTTGGATGCGAAGTGTAAAGCCAGTCAGTCAAAGCTATTGGACTGGAGGACTGGGCAAAGTGTAAAATAAATCGACCAGAGTTAGGACTACAAGGCAAAAAGTAGGTCTGCAGGTGGACAGAAGGGAAGAATATGTGTCCACTTGTAAATAGGTTGAGCTTGATGTATGAGGGCCATTGATGAGCAGACAGAAATTGGCGATGATGATACAAATCATTTGGGTAATTTTAAAATATTTTAAAGAGGTTTTCAAATAAAGTTCTAGAGCCTTTCACACATACTGAAGTGCTTACTTTCTTCTTTTTTTTTTCCTTACTTTCTTATGAGGCCTTACTTTTTTCTGACTCATTCTTACTTTGGGCATCTTGAGGGCAGGTTATTGTAAAGAAGCACAGAATTAAGGTATCCCTTCTTGAAGAGTAGAAATTTGTCCATATGTGGTAAAATGCCAGTCTTTGAAAATGTTTATTCCTCTTCAGTAGAAATATTTTTCTACAAATACTGTGCATGAATAGCTTTATAATATTTTTGCAAAGCTTGGTATTATTTTAAGGTCACTATAGTTTTCTCTTTATCATAAAACTGTTTATACTACTGAATCTAAATAATTTTAACTGTCAATATTATACATCAGTTTGTCTCAAGGTATTGGGTAGATAGGCTTATTCTCATGGCTTTTTCATTCATTTTTCTTTTCAGAACTTGATAGCCCAGAAGAGTTAGGGAAAAAGCGTATCTGCAGGATTATCACTAAGGATTTCCCCCAGTACTTCGCAGTGGTTTCACGGATTAAGCAGGAAAGCAATCAGATTGGTCCTGAAGGTGGCATTCTGAGCAGTACCACCGTGCCCCTCGTCCAAGCTTCTTTCCCAGAGGGTGCTTTAACCAAAAGAATTCGAGTGGGCCTCCAGGTAATGTTCACAAAAAGTTGTTCTCCTTGGTACATGGAGAGAGCATGTGAGCATGTTCTGCTCTGAAAACTGTTGTCATGACTCATCCTTATGATATATTGCTAATCGAAGCATTTGGGCCATTTGGGGAATCATTAACCTGTTTTAAATTAAAAGTATTACATATAAAGTTAGCCTACTGGCTTATAAAAAAAAGGTACATATTTTAGGGTTTTTCTGTTTAGATGTATCACTTGGTTTCTGATGAAAAATCATTTTTTAACCATAGGTTATTGGTCTCAGTATGTGGAGCAACAAAGCACCAAACAGCACATATACCATTAAAGAAACAAAGTATATTTGATTTGGTTTATAATATGCCACATCATAAAAATCTATAATAGTGAAACTTGCAAGCTTTTAGATTTTAGTTCAAGTAAATCATAAATGCTGGGTTTTAACCAAACCAGTTGGAACTTGTTTTGGTTTGGAAAGCTGGCTGAAAATCTTGGCAAGAATGGTCTTTCTTCCATTTATTCATTTCTGTTAGAACTTAACCAGTACTTTTTTTTCTTATTGAATAAAGAAAATAACCTGAAATAACTTAATTTGTGTTGTTAACTTAATATAGTAATTAATAGTTTAACTGAAAGTTCAGTAAACATTTGGAGCTAAAGATACCACCTTACATTTCAGTAGTATGAAGTTCCCTGCAACTGTCTCCCACATTGAATATTCTACCAAATTGCAAAGAAATGAAAAGAATTGTTAGACTAGAACTGATATCCTTTGAAATCTTGTACGCCTTTTTGTTACTTAACTCTAGAAACCTCAATAAAAATTGAGGGTACAAGTTGCCTTTGTAATGTTTTACTGAACGCCCTGCATAGATTTGAAAACTACTGGACTCAATATTTGTTGTCCGTTGGATTAGACTGAGAGGTTTCTCTGCTGTGAGATCTGACATCCTGTCTCTTTCATGCAAGCCCATGCCGTCTGTGTTCTACTGGGGACATACTCTAGCTGTAGGCCCTGCTACAGTGTTAGGTTGTTTTTGTTTTTGCTTTATGCCTTTCTGAAATAGTGAGAAAGGATGAAAAAGAACGACAATTTTTTGCCCCATAAAATTTTTAAAAAGATTTCTTTAAAATAACAAAATTTCTGGAAAGTTATGTTCTCTTCCATTTCCAAATACCGATAAACATATTAAAATGTTAAACTTGACTCAATAAAATATCTAACATAAAAAAAGACTGAAACTACCAAGTGTTGGCAAATACGTAGAACAACTAGGACACTCACATCTGCTGATGAGAATAAAAACTGGTACCGCAACGAGCATTTTGGAAAACATTTTGGCAATTACGTCGTAATGGTGGTCGTATGTGTACCAGATAGCAATTTGGCTCTTAGATATATAACTACCAGAAACCCATACATGTGGCCATCAGAAGGCATACACAAGAATGTTAATAGCAGAAGAAAGACATTTTTTGGGTGGTTGTTTTTGGTTTTTTTCTCCTCAGTTAAAAAGTCCACTTTCTGATAAGAGCAAAATGTCCACTTTCACGTAAGGTCCTTTCTCTCGTCTCTAGGCCCAGCCTGTTCCAGATGAAACTGTGAAAAAGATCCTTGGAAACAAAGCAACGTTTAGCCCAATTGTCACTGTGGAACCCAGAAGAAGGAAATTCCATAAGCCTATCACAATGACCATTCCAGTGCCCCCGGCCTCCGGAGAAGGTGTCTCCAATGGGTACAAGGGAGACACCACACCCAATCTGCGCCTTCTCTGTAGCATTACAGGTTTGGTTAAGTTGTTGCTGTTTTTGCTATTAATGCTATGGCATTCGCAATGATTCTGTACATAGATGGAAAACCTCTGAACATCCCTGCCAACATTGTAAGCGTAGAAAAAGAAAAGAATAAAGCATTTTACTTGTCCATCACCTCATCTCTATTATCCCTGTAATTATTTCTTTAAGATGCTGATAGCATGACATTTTTCAGTGGTATCATTTTTCCTATTAAGTTTAGTGTTAATAGTAGTGCTTTTTTAAGGTATTGAGGTATTATTGAATCTACTGGAGCATCTAGGTAATCTCTCGGTGACTGAGGTAACAGACCTAGCACCACCCTTTAGGCTATGGGAAATTGGATGGACTTTGGGGGAAACAGAGGCTCCCACAGAGTGCCAGGAGTAGGGAAGAGCCAAGTGAGTATATGATTCTTCTCACCTACTCTATTCACAAATGTAATCCAATAGACTAAATATGCAGGACTTAGGTGAACACATTTTGTGATAAGCACCCAGAGTCCAGAGCTAATTCATCATTTGATTAACCTGAGATGAGTTTATAACTTAAAGATAGGTTTTCCTGTTTGTGTGTTTTTTCTAAAGAGTAATTTTAGTGGCTGGTTCCCCTTTTAGCCTGGAAAGTTAAATGATTCAGGAAGTATAAAATGACTTTCATTTTAACGTTCCTGATAGTTCTTGACTTTTTAAAAAAATAAAAGAATGGGCTTCCCTGGTGGCGCAGTGGTTGAGTGTCCGCCTGCCGATGCAGGGGACACGGGTTCGTGCCCCGGTCCGGGAGGATCCCACATGCCGCGGAGCGGCTGGGCCCGTGAGCCATGGCCGCTGAGCCTGCGCATCCAGAGCCTGTGCTCTGCAGCGGGAGAGGCCACAGCAGTGGGAGGCCCGCGTACCGCCAAAATAAAAAATAATATTATAATAAATAAAAAATAAAAGAATTATACTATCTGCAACAACAGATCTTTGCACATGTAAATTGTGGCTTAAAATGAATGGCTTAAACTTGTGTGCCCCAAGTTTAAGCCATTCATTAGTATGCAGGCAAACAGAAAGGTGATTTTTTTCCTAACCTAATATTACCATAGGCTGGTAAAAGTATGAAAGAGGAGAGAGGAGAACTATCTTTCGTACGTGTCATTAATGAAAGTGCTGAAGTTTTGCGAGTTACTGGCTATACAGAAAGAACAGGATGACGTTAAAAATTTTACAAGGATCATCTCCCATAATAAAGTCACATATCTGGTGTTGTTCTCTCAGGGGGCACATCGCCTGCTCAGTGGGAAGACATCACAGGAACTACTCCTTTGACGTTTATAAAGGATTGTGTCTCTTTTACAACCAATGTTTCTGCCAGGTATGGAAATAAAAGGATTCCAAAAAGTACTAGGAATTATTTTTATTACCTTTTGGAAAGTAAAAATTGTTGTGCTTAATACCAGTGTGATTGTTCTGTAAAATGCTGATGGTGAAGTTGGGCCTAATTCAGAAATTTTAAATTCACTTGGATGTCATTTTATCTGGTTCTCACAGGGAGCCTATAAGGTAGTAAACTTGCTTCTTAGCAATTCGTAAAAACGGATAGGATCTTCCTTTCTCTCCCATTTTCCCCCATAAAATTCTTGTTCCTTCCAAAGGTGAAGTAATAAACTCTGAAGCAGGAGTAGAAAGGAAGGCTTGTTGTGGGTATGTGTAAGAGGGGAAAAAGAATTTTATGGAAAAGAAAATAGAGGAGAAAAATCCTTAGCATTTTCTTAGCAAAAGCATAACAAATAATAAATGTAGGGTTTCTGTATTTGAGAAACAGAGTAAATATCTTTGCTGTTTGTTCAAATGAACAAGTTAATGTTTTGGTTTAGTTCCTTTATATACTCTCTGTTTTAATGGTGATTTGGCTTTGAAATCTCCTTATTTTTATACTTTTGATATTTTGTTTTTGTCTCCCTCAGATTTTGGCTTGCAGACTGCCATCAAGTTTTAGAAACTGTGGGGTTAGCCACACAACTGTACAGAGAATTAATATGTGTTCCGTATATGGCCAAGTTTGTTGTTTTTGCCAAAATGAATGATCCTGTAGAATCGTCTCTGCGATGTTTCTGCATGACAGATGATAAAGTGGACAAAACTTTAGAGCAGCAAGAGAATTTTGAGGAAGTTGCAAGAAGCAAAGATATTGAGGTACCTTGTTTACAGCAAGTGCTGTGAACAGTTACATTCTCCAGACATTGAGTTTTCTTTTGAGGTCCTAATACAGCATGTACTATAAATATCAAATACATTATTGATTTTAGTTTTTGTTTTAAAATGTGATGCAGATTCACTCTCAAATGATTTTAAATGTCTTCGAGGTTATCTTAGTTGGTTAAAATGTAGTACCAACGAATCTAGGTCATGGTTGCGATTTTCCTGTGGCCACTTGAGTTATTTTCACGTTCACTGTCTAGACACATCACCATGATTTTCCTTTTTCAATCACTGGATAAGTATCTAAGAGTCCAAAAAAACTTTCAAACTCTATGGGTAAGTAAGTGGTTGATATCAGGCACTTTCTCAAATATGTTTAAAGTTGGTAGAATAGAAATAAATCTATATTTATATTTGGTAGAAGAGAAATAAAGCTATAATTCTGTCTTGTACATGTCCATGTTGCAGTTTCCAATCGCAGTTACTAATTGTGAACCGACAGAGTTATTTTTGTGGCAAATAGCACCACCAGAAGTAATTTCCCAATTACAAGACAAATGTGACATAGAAACATGTCGGTCTTTTAAGGTTATATGACTTAAAATCTCAGAATTCTTTCCATTTACCATTAAATTATGTATTTCTTTTACTCCAAAAGGTTCTGGAAGGAAAGCCTATTTATGTTGATTGTTATGGAAACCTGGCCGCACTTACCAAAGGAGGACAGCAACTTGTTTTTAACTTTTATGCTTTCAAAGAAAATAGACTGCCATTTTCCATCAAGGTAAATCACCTTCAAGAGAGACTCTGTGGATTTTTTTTTAAATGCTCTTAAAGAATAAAAAAGATTCTAATGATTTATTCAGTTGGAAATATCCCACCAAACTTAAATTCATAGGAACAAAGTCAGATTTTTGTCCTAGTTCTACCTGAGTGTACTTTAGAGCCAGGAAGGCTTTATAATTAGTAAAAAGAGTCTCTACCTTTTAAACAGCTAAATGATCATTTATATGTAGGCAAATGTTTGTGAGACCAAGCAATCTAGAATAACAAAATGCATCATATCTGGACTGCTCCGTAATCAAATAATGGATGAAATCCAAATTGATTGTTCAAGTTTCATCTTTATTTCTGGTGGAACCCGGGGACATTCTGGAGAGACCATCTTCCTCCTCAGAGAACCAGAGGACAAAGGAGAATTGTTTTATTGTTATTACTATTTGCTGCTGTTATGGTTGCTAACACTGAGGCTTTGAAAAAAAAGCAATTATTAGACAGGAAGAAAATACATATAACTCAGACTATACACTGGATTGTCAGGATGAGACCAGCAGACATAACATTCCTGTGTTTAGACTAGGAATTGGGCATTCTAAATCTTGCCAAGTTTAAATGTGACCATGTCGGCTGACATGTAATCGTTATCACCTTTTCCCTTTACTATTCCTGGTTCTTGAAGGGCTCCATAAAACAAACATGCTTAACTCTTGTGCAGATGGGCCATCCTCAGAAAAGAGTCTCTTTCTATAACTGTCAACTACCTAAATTCTTCTAGATTAGAGACACCAGCCAAGAGCCCTGTGGTCGTCTGTCTTTTCTGAAAGAACCAAAGACAACAAAAGGACTGCCTCAAACAGCTGTTTGCAACTTAAACATCACTCTGCCCGCACATAAAAAGGTATCTTTTAATACTGGTTTAACTTTCTTTCCCTGGCCTTGAAGAAGTGGGCCCTTGGTATGCAATTAAGGAATGCTTTGTAACATGATTAAAGCTCTTGAAACTCAAGTTTTATTAGTCTCTTTGTGTAGACTGACTAAGTCTTGTGACTGTGGTGTCAGATTCTTATGGTTTGTACGATGGAGTCCTCTGTTTATTGCTTCTGCTTCTGCTGGTAGTTCATAGATTTTGTTTGTTTTCAAATAATGTCACACATTAATTTGCCATGGATGTATAGCTTTGATATTTTTTGTTGGCTTCTTTTGGTTTGCTTTGCTTTCTAAAGCAGCTTGCATTTTGTGCTCCCTACTCAGTCCTTTTCATATCCTGATATTCTTTTCCCTGCTGTCCATTATAATATTCCTTGTCTCTGCAATGCATCTTGGAACCAAAAGGAGACAGAGTCAGATCAAGAGGATGAGGTAATATGAACACTTCTGCTTTTACTCTATCAGAGATAGAATAGAAATGGAATCTGTATAAAAGAAGTTGCAGAGGGCTGAAGTGTGGGAAATGTATTATATTTTTGCAGATCTTAGCTTAAATGAGGTAAAGCGTACTTTTCCTTAAAGAATAATTTACTCTTCCACATGTACAGAAGAGTACTTTAGTACAATCAATAGAATCAAAATCCAGCTAATGACTTAAAAAGAGGAGCTAAAGTTCTTTAAGCATTTCTTAAATGTGATAGATTGGCATGGATAAATATACATTTGTGCATATTTTCACCTAGTATCCACTGTTATAACTTTTAAATCTAAGATGATGATAATATATGACATTTTACATGTTTTATGTACTATAAAATATGCGCTCAGTGGCTATTGACAAATATTTGATATTCTATTTAAAGAAATTTATCTTGGCCATTTTTTAAGAGTATAATTGTTCAATTAAGTTTTAAATAAATTTTTTCTTATAAGTTATCTCCTAGTATTTCTCCAAGTTATCAGATCACTGGATTTTTAAAACTCACACCTCAGTAATAATAAATAGAATCAGTAGCCTTAAGACTCAGTAACATTACTTCAGTAAAACCATTAACCTCTTCTTAATCTCCTCGTCTACGTTTTACGCCTATTAACATATAGAAACAACAGCAGTAATCATAATAATAAACTTTGTGTGCCTTTCTTTCCTTGAATGTACTCACAACGAGTGAGTGTACATCATGATGTATGTGCTTTCAATACGAACAAATTTGGGAAAATTTACTGCTCAGCATCAGAAGTCTCTGTAATGCTTGTCTTTTATTTGTAGTTCCCTGTAGTCTGCTGTGTTGGTGCTCTTATATTTTGCTAAATGATGGTTATTTGGCTAAGAATTGGGGTGGGGTTGTAGAACCACAGTAGGAAATTAGCATTTCCCTGAGGAAAATCCGTAAGAAGAAAAATAAGGATAAACAAGATATCAACATGCCATTCTACAGAATGTTTCAAAATGATGAAAGTGTGTCACAAGGAAGTGGAACATAATCTTCCTCTTTTTTTTCTTTTCCAGAACGAGAAAACGGATAGACGACAGAGCTTTGCATCGTTGGCTTTACGTAAGCGCTACAGCTACTTGACTGAGCCTGGAATGAGTGAGTTTCCTAACACATTTACTAATCTATGTGGATTTTTATAAGAAGAGACATTTTTTCTATACTAACTGAACTTTGGGGTCATGTGAAAACCCAATGGCAGAAGAAAATTGCCTGTGGGAAAACTTTATCATGAGATATAAGTAATATATTGTATATAGTTGGAGATGTGAGGTACAAACACCCCCAGATCGTAGCTTTAAAAGTGTTTTTAAGCCAGTAGTTTTTTTTTTTTTTTTAATTAGAAACATCTATCACTTGAATACGAAAACCTTGATTTCACCTTGGTAGTTAACTGTGTTAGGAGATAATGTTGTACCAAGGTTGCTTTAAATCCGTGCTCAAAAGAGAGAATATTTACTTTCATCCATGTGGGACGGTATAAAGGATGATAAAGTAACTCTGGTCATCTCATTTTTCTTAATATAGGTAGGTCATTATATCTTAGTCCTGATTCCTTTTTGTCCCAGTTGGCAAGAATTATATTTTCCTACCTTCTTGAGGTAGCACTTGTTTACTGATTGCTGTTTCCTCCCTCCCTCTCTCTCTCCCCTTCCCTCTGCTCTTTATTAAATATCAGCTCTAAGGCTGGCCTTCACGAGACGGGTTAAACCCTTTTCTTCTCTCAGTGATTGTTTTGGTCCATCGTTAACTGGCTTGCAAGTATCGAGGCATAGGTTCATTCAGTCATATTCGTTCGTTCTCTCTGTCTCCCTCCCCCCGTCCCTGTGTTTCCCTCATCCTTATGTTTATCACCTCTGGTGATCACTGCCTTCAAGAGAACCCTCTCCACCAACAGGAACTAAGAGTGCTGAGAGCAGCAGTGTGTTTGACCGATGTAGCATGGTGCCACTTGAACCATCAGAGGAGGATTTATACAAAAATTATTTTTAAATTAGTGAATCATTTCTAGCTGCTTTCCATTACTCACAGTTACTTGAATTCAGGGAGGATTGGAAATTTACCAGTAAGAACCACAACTCTGGTTTTTCCCATCTTTCCTGAATTCTTGTTTCTGTGGGCCAACATAGCATATTAAATGTGCAGCAGGAAACTACTCTACTGCTTCGCTCGGGTGGTCTTAGCATAATCTTTTGCAGTCTAGCTCCCGGAGTGTACATACTAGGGAAGCTTTTATATTCAGACACAAAATGGGGAGCATAAGAGAAAGGAAACCCAAGCACTCTCATGAATGTTCTTCCAGATCTCTTTTTTTTCCTCTAGCATAAATGTCTAAATCTTTCCAAAACCATAAGAGCTGAAATTAACTCCCATTATGCTACAAAGCAGGGAACGTATGTGTGTATGTAACTAGATGGTTTTTCAATACAACTGAGTCTCCTGGGTGGAAGTTTTCCTTGGGATGCTCTTTTGCTCCAAAGCTAAGGTTCTCATGGTGTAGATGCTTGGCACTCCCAGGCAGTAGCCTTGAGCTTTGGACAGTCTCCATGGACCAGCTACTTCAGGTTGGGGTACCTCTGGGCAGGCAAGCTCCTATCCGATTTTGGTCCCTAAGGTATTTGTTTGGGGAATATATGATTTGTAAGGTCAGGTGTGTGTGCTGAGACAATTGAATTTTTCCCACCTCTGAAAGAGTTGCTACTTCTTGGTTAGCTTCAGTTAAGGTAAATGTAGTTTGTCTTCCTTGACTTTTGATAGAAGGAAGAGGGTACTTTTCTCTCTGTTTTACGAGAGGGAGCAGAATGGTGGACAGAAGAATGGGAAGAACTAAGAAAGGACTAAAAGAAAACCTAAGGAAATGTTATGGCCCCTGAATTGGTGTTAGAACTCCAAGTGAAAGCAGCTTTTCCCGTACTACCCTGTCCTTTCCAACGCCCCCCTCCAGAAGAAAGATTCTGCTGTAATTCAGTGCCTGACACCCAGAATTCCCTTTGTTATAAAGGGTATCACAAAATATGTATCATTAAAGCATAAAATATGTAACTAATCAGTAAATTGGTTGCTTCGTGCAAAGTATAAAACCCTAGATGTGGCTCAGAAGACTGCTCTGCTTGGTGAAGCCAGACATCAGTGGTAAAGGAGAGATGCTTTGCCAGTTTCTGGTAGTTATAAAAATAAGTTCTCTTGAGCCATTAAACGGAGCCCAAATCACTGAATTGAAGGAATCCCCAAACCTTCCATTTGCAGTGTGGTGTTTCCAAAATTAAGCCAATATGGAGAATTGTGACTAGGAGGGGTAATGAATGGGTGAGTTTTTTTCCTTAGTTCTTCCACTTTTCTTTAGAATAATATGTAAGCCTAGAAAAGGATATGTTCTGAATGTTTGAATTTAAATGTACACCAGGAATGAAAATCTTCACCCTTGTGGGAGTCGCTGTTAATCCAAGGACTGGATTGTAGCAATGGCACGAGCACAGCATGAAGAGCGTAAAGATGAAGCAGATTCTCATTTCCTCTTCGAGTTTCACTCTTATTCTGAACACCAGTGCTTTCTGGAAGCGAAACTCTACTCAACTTTGACATAGAACGTTAGCGCTTGGCAGGCATTCCGAACCTCTGTGACCAGCTCAGTTTGTTTCCTAGAACTGTAGAAGTAGAGAGGACTCAGTGTGTGCTTGCTCTCCCCCAGCGAGGGTGCTTACCTCATTCGTATGTTTCTTATCCCGTTGCCAGAAGAATGCTGGTACTAAATCCATCCTTCCTAGTGGTAGGTCTGCCTCATGGTTGCGCCAGTGTTTGGGGTATCCATGAGTCCCATGAATATTCTGGGAAGGAGCCAGAATTGGTCCCTTTGCTATCGATAAAATATATACACAGATATATACCGTATCCTACTGTAGAGAGTTAAATACGGGGTGTTAAAAATATGACTGCTTTTAAGATTTCCACCATGATACCTTTTGAGAATTAGAAGTAAATGGATTAGGAAAAATATCTGACATAAACTATGTGCTTTTATCCGTAATGAAGACAACACCAGACATGGATATATTCAGTTGCAGATGGATTTTTCATATGCAGTATTAAATATTTTCCTAAAGAAATCTCAAAAGGGGACTTCCCTGGCGGTCCTGTGGTTAAAAGACTCCGCACTTCCACTTCACGGGGCACGAGTTTGATCCCTGGTCAGGGAACTAAAGATCCCACAAGTTGCAAGGGGCGGCCAAAAAAAAAAAAAAAAAAATCTCAAAAGGTACCAAGACTTCACATCTCATGGAAAAAGTGTACTCTTCTTTCTAAATACTCTTGTGAAAGTGTTTTTAAAGTTTACACATTGTGCATAATATGGCATAAAAATTGTATTACTTCTTTGGCTCGTTTGCCGTGATATATCGCGCATGAGAAAATGTTTTCAGTTGCTTTGCTTGCTTATGGTAACCATGAACCATATTTCTGGTTTTTTCCCCCCTTTGTGTGTGCGTACACATGCATTCTAAAATCATTTCATGTTACGTTCCTTTTTTCCTCACCAAAAGGAATATACTGCATGGAAAAGATAAATGCAAACATTCCTTTTGTTTGTTTTTTTTTCTTTTAAAATTCTGACTCAGAAAACTTCTTGCTCTTATTGGCTTTTTACGGGTGTGAAGCATAACCGAGTTGTGCATGGAAGATACAAACTTAAAATCCAGTGGCTTCACAGTTTGCACATCAGTTGCCTGTCACTTAAAAGTTATTTTGGATTCTGCATGAAATAGGCTTGAGTGGTTTTCTAAAATAAGAGTTTTAGACATTTCATGTATAGCTACACACATTGATATGGTTCTAAGTAGGTGCAATCTGTATCACCAAGAGGTCCAAGGAGATGGAACATTAGAACTTACTAAACTGAGAGTTATATGGTTGCACGAAACAAACATGTACCTATACGGGCAAAACAGAACGGCTACTGATATTTCAAAACCAGCACATAAGAAAGTCAATAGGAAGTAAGGGAACAGTTTTTCCATTGTGGTTATTTTTCTCATCATCGTTTCCTTGTGTTTCTGTTTTTGTTGTTTTTTTCACTGTTGGCCTATTTGGTTGCAACGTGCTTTTCCTGTCTTTTCATTTCACACTGCTCTGTGTTTTACTTAGTTTTATTTTTAACTTTGGATTAGTTATGTCTGTAGCAATTTTTTTTTCCCTCTTAATTGTTCCTTTTGCCTCTTCCATTCTAAATCATGCAAACAATTGTACTTGCTTTTGTAATATTTCAAAGTTTACTGACCAATTTTTTTCTCTGGTCTCTCTGTTTCTCAACCATTTTTGTTGATTTTTGTGTTTGATTTCATTTTAAAATTTAAGAAACAGTTGAACGGAGCGCAGGACCAACGAGATCCCTCCCCACCACTTACTCATACAAGCCATTCTTTTCTGCAAGAGCATACCAGTCCTGCACAGCAGCTCCGATGACAGTGCCCGGGCCGGCCACGTCAGGCTTCACTTCCTTATCAAGTTCCTCCTCCAATACGCCATCCGCTTCTCCATTAAAATCAATATGGTCTGTTTCGACTCCTTCTCCAATCAAATCCACGCTAGGTGCATCAACTACATCTTCGGTTAAATCCATTAGTGATGTGGCATCTCCAATTAGATCCTTTCGGACAATTTCTTCGCCAATAAAAACAGTGGTGTCACAGTCTCCATACAATATCCAAGTTTCCTCTGGTACCCTGGTTAGAGCTCCCACAGTCACAGAGGCCTCGCCTTTAAAGGGGCTGGCATCCAATTCTACATTTTCCTCTCGAACGTCCCCGGTGACTACAGCAGGATCTCTTTTGGAGAGGTCATCCATTACCATGACACCCCCTGCTTCCCCCAAATCAAACATTAATATGTATTCCTCGAGTCTGCCATTTAAGTCAATTATCACATCCACAGCACCGCTAATCTCTTCACCTTTAATGTCAGTGGTGTCTCCAGCTAAATCAACAGCTGATATCATTTCATCAGCTAAAGTTACGATGGCCTCTTCTCTCTCATCACCCGTGAAACAGATGCCTGGACACGCAGAGGTAGCATTAGTCAACGGATCTATTTCCCCTCTGAAATATCCATCATCTTCAACTTTAATTAACGGATGCAAAGCCACTGCCACGTTACAGGAAAAAATTGCTACAGCTACACACTCTGTGAGCTCTGTGGTTAATGGAGCCACTGACGCAGTTGAGAAAGTGTTCCCGACCACCACAGCAATGCCGTTTTCCCCACTCAGGTCGTATGTTTCTCCAGCACCATCAGCTTTTCAGTCTCTAAGAACTCCTTCTGCAAGTGCACTCTATACATCCCTCGGGTCGTCAATATCTGCAACTACCTCATCTGTAACTTCATCAATAATAACAGTGCCAGTATACTCTGTAGTCAATGTTTTGCCGGAACCAGCATTAAAGAAACTTCCAGACTCTAATTCACTTACAAAATCAGCAGCAGCCTTGCTGTCGCCCATTAAAACATTGACTACGGAGACACTTCCTCAGCCCCATTTCAATCGAACTTCATCTCCAGTTAAGTCATCTTTGTTCCTTGCACCATCTGCCCTCAAGCTGTCTACGCCATCTTCTCTGTCTTCCAGTCAGGAGATACTAAAAGACGTGGCTGAAATGAAGGAGGACCTAATGCGGATGACGGCAATACTCCAAACAGACGTGCCTGAGGAGAAGCCATTCCAACCTGAACTCCCCAAAGAAGGGAGAATCGACGATGAAGAACCTTTCAAAATTGTCGAGAAAGTGAAGGAAGACTTAGTGAAAGTTAGTGAAATCCTTAAAAAGGATGTCTGTGTGGATAATAAGGGACCACTCAAATCACCAAAGAGTGACAAAGGACATTCTCCCGAAGACGACTGGATAGAATTCAGTTCAGAAGAAATAAGAGAGGCAAGACAACAGGCTGCTGCGAGCCATTCTCCATCTCCGCCAGAGAAAGCCCAAGTTAAGGCAAAGGCTGCCTCCGAAAAGGATTATAACCTGACCCAAGTTATCGATTACCTAACAAATGATATCGGGAGTAGTTCACTGACGAACTTCAAGTACAAGTTTGAGGATGCCAAGAAGGATGGTGAAGAGAGACAGAAACGAATTTTAAAACCAGCAATCGCCCTGCAGGAACACAAACTCAAAATGCCTCCAGCCTCCATGAGGTCTTCCACCTCCGAGAAGGAGTTATGTAAGATGGCCGATTCCTTTTTTGGAACAGATACTATTTTAGAGTCTCCAGATGACTTTTCTCAACATGACCAAGATAAAAGTCCCTTGTCTGACAGTGGCTTTGAAACAAGAAGTGAGAAAACACCTTCAGCCCCACAAAGCGCTGAAAGCACTGGTCCCAAACCACTTTTTCAGGAAGTCCCCATCCCTCCAGTCATTACAGAAACGAGAACTGAAGTGGTTCATGTTATCAGGAGCTATGAGCCCTCAGCTGGAGAGGCTCCCCCGTCCCAACCAGAGGAGCCCATGTCACCCAAACCATCACCTACGTTTATGGAGCTGGAACCAAAGCCCACCGCTTCTAGTATTAAAGAAAAAGTCAAAGCGTTTCAAATGAAAACCAGTAGTGAAGAAGACGACCACAGTCACGTTCTGGGCAAAGGCATGCGTGTTAAAGAAGAGACTCACATAACCACAACCACCAGAATGGTTTATCATTCTCCACCAGGCAGTGAAGGCGCCTCTGAGAGAATTGAAGAAACCATGTCAGTCCACGACATCATGAAGGCCTTTCAGTCCGGGCGAGACCCTTCCAAAGAGCTGGCAGGTCTGTTTGAACATAAGTCGGCAGTGTCCCCAGACGTTCACAAGTCTGCTGCTGAAACCTCAGCCCAGCACGCAGAGAAGGACAACCAAATGAAACCCAAACTGGAGCGTATAATAGAAGTCCACATCGAAAAAGGTAACCAAGCTGAGCCCACTGAAGTCATTATTAGAGAAACCAAAAAGCATCCCGAAAAGGAAATGTATGTATATCAGAAAGACTTATCCCGGGGAGATATTAACCTAAAAGATTTTCTGCCAGAAAAGCACGATGCTTTTCCTTGTTCAGAGGAACAGGGTCAGCAAGAAGAAGAAGAACTCACTGCTGAAGAGTCGTTGCCTTCTTATCTGGAGTCTTCCAGAGTAAACACTCCCGTGTCCCAAGAAGAAGATAGTCGCCCTAGTTCTGCTCAGCTCATATCTGATGACTCTTATAAAACACTGAAGCTTTGGAGTCAGCACTCAATAGAATACCATGACGATGAGTTGTCAGAACTAAGAGGGGAATCTTACAGGTTTGCTGAGAAAATGCTTCTGTCAGAAAAGCTAGATGTGTCTCATTCTGATACCGAGGAATCAGTTACAGACCATGCGGGACCCCCTAGCTCAGAGTTACAGGGGTCTGATAAGCGGGCCAGAGAAAAAGTAGTCACTGCCCCCAAAAAAGAAATTCTCTCCAAAATCTATAAAGATGTGTCTGAAAATGGTGTAGGTAAAGTGTCTAAGGATGAGCATTTTGATAAAGTGACAGTGTTGCACTATTCTGGCGATGTTAGTAGTCCAAAACATGCCATGTGGATGCGCTTTGCTGAGGACAGATTAGACAGAGGTAGAGAGAAGTTGATATACGAAGATAGGGTGGACAGGACCGTGAAGGAAGCTGAAGAAAAACTGACTGAAGTGTCACAGTTTTTTCGTGACAGAACCGAAAAGCTCAATGATGAACTGCAGTCCCCAGAGAAAAAGCCACACCCTAGGAATGGCAAAGAATACTCATCTCAAAGCTCTACCGGTAGCAGCCCTGAGAAAGCACTGCTGACAGAACTGCTGGCCAACAGTGACGAGTGGGTCAAGGCGAGGCAGCGTGGCTGTGACAGACAAGGCTTCCCCAGAGCCGACGAGAAGGACGCAGTCAGTCTGCCCAGCAGCCCGGAGGTGGTTCCCTCCCAACAGACTGAGGACAGCAAGTCCACAGAGGAAGCCAAAGGAAGTCGTTCACAGAGCAAAGAATCAGAAGGGCCCCAGTCTGGGTTTCAGCTCAAACAATCGAAACTCAGTTCCATTAGATTAAAATTTGAACAAGGCGCGCAGGCCAAAAGTAAGGACGTTTCTCAAGAAGACACAAAGCCGGATGGCCAATCTAGAATCCCAGTTAAAAAAATCCAGGAGAGCAAGCTACCTGTCTACCAAGTGTTCGCTAGAGAGAAACAGCAGAAGGCCATAGACCCTTTGGATGAAAGTGTCCCTGTGCAAAAAGACCTTATGGTATTCAGAGCTAAAGATGAGCATGCCCAGAGCCATGAAATGGTTGTAGATGATTTTGGCTCTGATGATGTGAAAAAACAGAGAACTGAAATCTCAAGTAAAGCAATGCCTGACTATTTTTCTGAGCAACAGCCTAAGGACTTGGCATGTCACGTAACCGCAGAGTTAGCAACCAAGGGACCATGGGACAAAAAGGTCTTTAGAACGTGGGAAAGTCCTGGAGCCACTAACAATAAGTCGCAGAAGGAGAAACTTTCGCATGTGCTTGTTCACGATGTAAGAGAGAATCACGTTGGTCACCCGGAGAGTAAAACTGTTGATCAGAGGGATGAATTTTTGTCTGTGACTGAGAGAGAACACAAATTGTTAACAAATGGCTCTCTCTCAGAAATTAAGGAAATGACTGTAAAATCTCCCTCCAAAAAAGTCTTATACAGGGAATACGGTGTTAAAGACGGGGAACATCCAGGTGGATCTCTTGACCAACCTTCCAGGAGAAGTGAGAGCTCGGCAGTGTCGCACATCCCAGTCAGGGCCGCGGAGGAAAGGAGGACGCCGTCTTCTGACATTCCCGATGGTTTTTGCAAGCAGTCGACATTTCCAAAACATGAACTATCACAAAAGTTACCCCACTCAAGTATGAGTAAAGAGACAGTTGAGACACAGCACCTTACTGCTACAGAAGATGAAAAAGTTACCTATTCAGAAATCAGCAAAGTTTCCAAACGTCAGAGTTACGTAGGCTTATGCCCGCCTCTCGATGAAACCGAGCTCTCCCCGACCAAGTCTCCTGACTCTCTAGAGTTTAGCCCAGGAAAGGAATCGCCCTCTAGTGATGTACTCGACCACAGTCCCATTGATGGATTGGAAAAAGTTGCACCACTGGCCCAGACGGAGGGAGGGAAAGAGATAAAAACTTTACCTGTTTATGTCAGTTTTGTACAGGTGGGGAAGCAGTATGAAAAGGAGATACAACAAGGAGGTGTAAAAAAAATCATAAGTCAGGAATGTAAGACGGTACAAGAGACCAGGGGGACCTTTTATACAACTAGACAGCAAAAGCAACCCCCTTCTCCCCAGGCTAGTCCAGAAGATGATACTCTAGAGCAAGTGTCCTTTCTAGACAGCTCTGGGAAAAGCCCTTTAACCCCAGAGACGCCCAGTTCAGAGGAAGTGAGTTATGAATTTACATCTAAGACACCCGACTCGCTTATAGCCTATATACCAGGCAAACCCAGCCCAATTCCCGAGGTTTCGGAGGAATCTGAGGAGGAGGGACAGGCCAGGTCAGCCTCCTTACAGCAGACTGCAGTGGAGGAGACGGCAGCAGTCGGGCGCCACACACCTAGCAGTGTGAGCACAGACTCTAACCAAAGACTCAGGGCTAACAGAGTTGCCTACATTGAATTTCCCCCTCCTCCACCGCTGGACGCAGACCAGATGGAGTCCGATAAGAAACATCCTTACCTCCCTGAAAGAGAGGTCGACATGATTGAAGTCAGTCTGCAAGACGAGCACGACAAGTACCGACTGGCAGAACCGGTCATCAGGGTGCAGCCGCCTTCCCCAGTTCCTCCTGGGGCGGACGTCAGTGACTCCAGCGATGACGAATCCCTTTATCAACCAGTCCCGGTCAAAAAATACACCTTCAAGTTAAAGGAGGTCGACGACGAACAAAAAGAAGTGACAAAATCCAAAGCCTCCGCTGAAAAGGCTTCCACCCAGAAAGAATCAGAAATGAATGGATCTGGAAAAGATACTGAATTTGGCCTTGGCCTTGATTCACCTCAGAATGAAACGGCCCAGAATGGGAACAACGACCAGTCCATCACAGAGTGTTCCATTGCCACCACGGCAGAGTTTTCTCACGACACAGATGCCACAGAGATCGACTCTCTGGACGGCTACGACCTGCAAGACGAAGATGACGGCTTGACAGAGAGTGATTCTAAATTCCCAAGTCAAACCCTGGAGCTGAAGAAAGATGTCTGGAACACGGAGGGCATTCTGAAGCCAGCTGATCGCTCCTTTAGCCAAAGCAAGTTGGAAGTTATCCAGGAGGAGGAGGGAAGGGTGGGGCCAGATGAAGAGAAGCCACCTTCCAAAAGCCCTTCATCTGAAAAGACTCCCGCTAAGACTGATCAGAAGTCGGGGGCCCAGTTTTTCACACTAGAAGGCAGACATCCTGACAGATCAGTGTTTCCTGATACTTATTTCAGTTACAAAGTAGATGAAGAATTTGCCACTCCTTTTAAGACAGTAGCTACCAAAGGTCTAGATTTTGACCCCTGGTCTAATAACCGAGGGGATGATGACGTTTATGACAGTAAATCACGGGAAGATGAAACTAAGCCATTTGGTCTGGCTGTGGAAGACCGCTCTCCAGCCACCACCCCCGATACAACGCCAGCCCGAACGCCAACTGACGAAAGTACCCCTACTAGTGAGCCTAACCCCTTCCCATTTCATGAAGGAAAAATGTTTGAGATGACTCGCAGTGGTGCAATTGACATGAGCAAGAGGGATTTTGTGGAAGAGAGGCTCCAATTTTTCCAGATTGGTGAGCATACTTCTGAAGGGAAGTCAGGGGACCCGGGGGAAGGGGATAAAAGTACAGTCACTGCCATACCACAGCCACAGGCAGGGGACACCACTGTAGAAACCAATCTAGAGGGAAATGTAGAGGCACCTACAGTGGAACCTAACCCCAGCATCCCGACCAGCGGAGAGTGTCAGGAAGGCACATCCGGTAGTGGCTCCCAGGAGAAAGCAGCAGCAGCGGCCACTAACACCTCTAAACTTGACCCCAAGTTGCGCACGCCTATAAAAATGGGAATTTCTGCGTCCACCATGACCTTGAAGAAAGAAGGCCCTGGAGAAGTGACAGATAAGATAGAAGCTGTGATGACCAGTGGTCAGGGATTAGAGAATGAACCTGTAACAGTGATTTCAAATACAGCCGATAGCCACATGGGCGTTAGGCCCCAAGAAAAACATGATTTTCAAAAAGATAACTTTAATAACAACAACAATTTGGATTCTTCCACTATACAGACAGATAACATTACAAGTCACGTAGTTCTGACAGAACATTCTGCACCCACTTGTACCACAGAGAAAGCTAATCCAGTGAAAAGCTCATCAGGAAAAAGGACAGGGGTACTGCAAGGACATTGTGTGAGAGAGAAACAGAAAGTTCTTGGAGAGCAGCAAAAGACAAAGGAATCAATAGGGATTAGGCGAAAATCCAAACTTCCCATAAAGGCCACTTCACCAAAAGATCTCTTCCCACCAGATCATATGCCAAACATTCATGTGAGTAAAATGAAGCAGGTTAGTCAATCTGAGAAAACCAAAACCCTTACTGCTTCTTCACGTGTAGATGTAAAGTCCAGAATTCCAGTGAAGAATACACACAGGGAAAACACAGGTTCAGTTAGAAAACCGTGTGCTACACAAAAGCAGGGGCAGCCAGACAGAGGCAAGGCCAAACAGCTTCCATCCAAGTTGCCAGTAAAGGTAAGATCCACCTGTGTCACCACCGTCACCACCACCACCACCACCACCACAGTTAAAGTTAGGAAAAGTCAGCTTAAGGAAGTATGTAAACACTCCATTGAATATTTTAAGGGAATTAGTGGTGAGACCTTAAAGCTTGTGGACCGCCTCTCGGAAGAAGACAAAAAGATGCAGTCCGAGTTGTCCGATGAGGAAGACAGTACCTCAAGAAACACGTCGTTGTCCGAGACTTCCCGGGGTGGCCAGCCTTCGGTTACAGCGAAGTCTGCTAGAGATAAGAAAACAGAGGCAGCACCTTTAAAATCAAAGAGTGAAAAGGCCGGCAGTGAGAAATGGAGCAGTAGGAGGACTGGTGAGAATGAAGGCAGTCAGGTCTCTCGAGCACTCTTTGCTCACATCCTGGAGAACGAGCATAGTTTGTAAACACTTTCCAACTCGTAGACCCTAGTGCATGAACTGTTGTGATTGCCTGTGGAGTGACTTAACCGTAGTTTCTCATTCTGTCATTGTCATCTGTACGTGCTGTCTATATACTCTTCTTTCTTCCTCTTAACCCAACGACACTGTAGACAGCTAGGGAAGCATGCTGAAGATATCGGTGTCATTCAAGATGAGCAACTTTTTTTTTTTTCAGTGTGCTAATGGATATGATTCTGTCAAAGTAAGAGCACAGATGTTGAAATGCCATCGTGGTGTTTTCACCAACACGACACTTCTGTAACTACTGTAAAGTAGCTAGCTTGTCAGCATGTTGAATTCCATTACATTGAGCATCCATGTAGTCTGACATTTGGCCTGATGCAGGTGAAAATCAAGTGAGTCATGTGAAAAGAGAAGTGTTCATGTAGGTGATTAGGACACATTGAAGTGTACAGTGTTAGCAGTAGTCTCTCTGTAAAATCTGAATACTGCTAACAGCAATTTTCCAGTATCGTGTCTTTCTTGATGATTATTTTAATTAAGAAATTGTAAATCGTAGGTCCACAGAGTCCATGTGAACGGACAGATATCAGGATGGCAATAGTAGCCGATCACCTGGGACTCAGTTGGACAGGTAAGTGTGTGTACACCTGAATGAAACAAACAGTTTCTTAATTTGTCTTTTTCACAAGCAGTTTATCATTAAAAACAAATAGCAATGAGTAAAATACATTTTTATCACTTGTAATTCTATCTACCCAGAGTTAATTATAGTATACTGTGTTTTTCAAAACTTTTCTATGCACATACCCTAAAGAATAGACATTTAAATCTTATTTTACCTTCATTTTAAGCACTTTCTTCACAATGCCATTTCTGGTAATATGGGATAACCTTTTACCTAATAGCAAATTTATTTTGTGGCATATAGGAAAACGTAGCTAAGGCCTATGGTTTTCAGATAATCCAAAAATTTTAGCTATGGTTTATGCCCTTAGGTCAGCTCTCTTAGGCAATAGTTCAACTAATCCATGCCTAGGTTTCACAAATCTTAATCATTCATGAGTCACTGTCACAATTTTTACGATATACACAAATTATTTGCATGCTTATTGAGCTGATACTTTTAAGCGGGCTCACTTTTACGCTCAAAGATTTATTTAAAAGGAACTCATGTCATTTTGATAATGATAAACAAGAAAACAAAGGATGAGGGTTAAGCTTAAATTTTGAATTAAAATTGAAAAAAATAGGATACAGGTGAATGAATCTATTCAATTTACAAAAATAGTTGAGCTCTGTGAAATGAATGAAACTTTTTATAATCAGGGTGTAGAAGAGGAATTTTTGGCTTGATTTCACTTCATTAAAGATGAAGATAAGGCTCTGTGTCAACTGGACAATACTGCTTTGTAGTTTTTTTTGGTTTTTTTGGGTTTTTTTGCGGTACGCGGGCCTCTCACTGTTGTGGCCTCCCTCTCCCGTTGTGGAGCACAGGCTCCGGATGCGCAGGCTCAGCGGCCATGGCTCACGGGCGTAGCCGCTCCGCGGCATGTGGGATCCCCCCCGGACCGGGGCACGAACCCGTATCCCCTGCATCGGCAGGCGGACTCTCAACCACTGCGCCACCAGGGAAGCCCCTGCTTTGTAGTTTTGATGTTAACTAGGCCCCCCAAATCCTACTTCACATGAATCAGAGAAATTTTAAGTTTTATAGGTTGAGTGTATTTTTTTTTAATGCACAGCCAAAAAACAACAGTTAAATATAAATAAATGTTAATTATTGTCCTATTTAAAGTCATCTTGCATACTATCAGCGACATACATTCTCTACTCAGGGAAACAATTATCTAGGCTATCAAAATGGACAACATGAAACTAGATCATGGCACAAAAGGTCATTTACATTTATTTTCTTCGAATGCCCTGAATCCCAGGCCTTCCCCACCCTCCGCATATTAAGGCCTCCTCTCTCCTTCCGCCCAGCCCTGCCCTCAGGCACACTGCTACTGACCTGGCCTAGTGGAGCTCTTAAGAAACAGTGGGTCTGAGTAATCCTTTGCAGACTGTTGAGAGTTAACAGTAATTCATTATGTATAAGTATTTCTGAACATAAAATTAATAATAGTATTATATTTTAACAGTGGACACTGTAACCTGAAAATATCCTGGAGCGAATGTTGATTTTGTGTATTATTTACCCATAACTATTAGATTATTTTCTTTAAGCAAAACCAGTCCTTAGTTTGTCAGAGTAAACTCTTGGAGAATATGTGACATAAGAATAGCGAGAGGGCTTCCCTGGTGGCGCAGTGGTTGAGATTCCGCCTGCCGAAGCAGGGGACATGGGTTCGTGCCCCGGTCCGGCAGGATCCCACATGCCGCAGAGCGGCTGGGCCCGTGAGCCATGGCCTCTGAGCCTGCGCGTCCGGAGCCTGTGCTCCGCAGCGGGAGAGGCCACAACAGTGAGAGGCCCGCGTACCGCAAAAAAAAAAGAATAGCGAGACAAAGTCATAAAACTGTAAAATTCTTAGTGACAATGTGTCTTTGCTCTTCACTGAGTCTCTAGACAAAGGATATGGTTCGGTCACGAGGGCAGGAAGGATTACTGCCCTTAAAACACAAAGAGATAAGGCACTTAAAAAAAATTAACTTTTCTAATTCGAATTACTATATGCTCAATGAAGATTATTAGGAAAATTAGCATTTAGAAAAACAAAATTTAAATCCATCCCTCAGAACCGCTGTTAACAAGCAACTTAATGTACTTTGGTGGGTTTTTTTTTAAATAAAAAGCTTTTAAAATGTTATATACACAATGTAATTTTCTGCTTTTTTATTTACTTTCTGATCTTGGTTTTAATGGACAAATAACATCCAATAGCCATACTTTACAATGGTGTTTTGCTGTTGGTAACAATGCACTAGTGAGTCATGAAATCAGTTCATGCTTTGTTTTTGTTTTTAAAAGGAAAAGAAAATGTCTGTCTATCACATATAGTAAGGTTATTTTGCTCTATAAAGATGTGGTTTCATTTATGTAAGCATCATGATATACAATGTATTTCTAACTGTGGGCTGTGATCACTTTGCCAGCCACTGCATTACATTAATTAACTTCTCTCCTTTTGTTCAACACATGCTTTGTTTTCAATTTTTCAGTAGTACAAGCCTACAGTGAGCATTCATGTATGTAAATAATTGTGTACAACCCTATGTACTCTCACCATAGATTTCTAGGAGTGAAATCAGTTGGTCAAAGGATACAGACATTTTTGAGCCTCTGAATACATTTTGCCAAACTGCTGGAAACGGTTCTTAAGCAGGATAGAGTCGTCCAATTCCTTTTCCATGGATTTTTTTTCCCATTTCTTACTTTTTATAATCATTTAAGGTAATAAACACCTGACACATCTTTTTTAAATGTACAAAAAATATACAGTGAAAAGTAAGTCTCCTTCTCACCTTTGACTCCCAAGTTTAACTCTCCCAAGGCAACTACGCATATCATATGTATCCTTCCGAAGACACACTCTGCATTTACAAGATTGAGTGTATGGTTATATACACTTAGCTGGACAGAAAGCTTATCTCCCTTTTATTTTTTACACAAGTGACAGCGTATCATAGACAATGATCTGGCTTGGAGTCATCATTTAACCTCCCAAGTGGCACTGATGAAACTTGAAGGCATATAGAATAGAGTATTATGTGAGTAAAAGATCTACTTCATGGAGGTTGCCGAGAGAAAACTCTACCGGCTCCTCTTGTGCCATGTTTATGAATTGTATATCCCTACGTATCTTGTATGAAGTTTGCTCAAATTGCAGACAATAATTTGGCTGAGTTAAAAGAATCTAGCAACATCCTCTTTGAACAGAGCAAGAATCTTTATAAAATAATCTCCAAAGGGAATCTGATTATAACCAAGGAATTATCTTAGGAGAGATAAGTCACAGCCTGTATATTATCAGTATTTTCCTGTGAAATCAAGTATATAAAGATTAATGCCCAAGGCTGTACTTGGGTTTTACTATAAAATCCTTTCCTTTTTTTGGGGGGGGGTGCAGTTGAGCATTACTTTTATGAAATATATGTGATAAAATTACAATATGAAATCTTAGTAACTCCTTTTCTTTTCTACAGAACTGGCAAGGGAGCTGAATTTTTCAGTGGATGAAATCAATCAAATACGTGTGGAAAATCCAAATTCTTTAATTTCTCAAAGCTTCATGTTATTAAAAAAATGGGTTACCAGAGACGGAAAAAATGCTACAAGTATGCTGAAATTATATTACTTTAACTTGCAAAATTGCATATGTCTAATATTTCAGATAAGCCTACCGTTAATAAGATCACAGTGATCATAAAGTAATGGCAAGTTATACTTGTTTAATTGTGTGCGTCTTTAGGAAGCTTTTTAGGAAGCAAGTAGTAGGGGCTTTTTGGCATTTTGTCTATATTTGCATGTTTTGCATTTTTCTCTGTGACCGTCAAAAATGAAAATATAATTCTAGCTGTTCAGTCATGGGGCAGTAGTGGGAAACAATGTGAAGTTACTGCTATGGCCAGAAATGGATGTGCAGAGAGGTAATAGAGAAAAGGATAGGATCAAATCATTTTATCCAGCCTGGTCTGTGATGGCAGAGAACTCCCCAGTATTCCTGGGTTTTGTGTGGTTTAGGTGGTGGTAGGGGAGTGGTGCTATACTGTGACAAATGCCAACCCATAACGATGTGGAATCAGTTACTGGGGGTTTGCCTGGGTCGGCCTGACCTTAGTAAGTCATGAATGCTAAGCATCAAACATAAGGGTGACCTATTCTGACAGTCTAACAGGAGAGGAATGTGTTTATTAGATCCCCTTATAACTAACGGGAGTGTCGCTGTCTTGAGGCCTATCTGCTCTGCGCCTTACAGAGACGGAACAAATGTGGCTGTCATCACACACGGCTTCACAAAATGGTTCTTAAGACCCTAACGTATCTTCCCTGGAGCAGCAAGCTTTCTGAGCCCTCTGGGTAGTGAATATCGCAGAGGTGCAGTGAGGCAGAACTAAGACGCTAGGAGGGTCAAGAGAGCCATGCCTTTGTGTGGGTATTGTGATGACTTAGAAGAAAATCATTTAATTGGGTTTTCAACCTTTTTTTTTCCCTCCTCTTTCAGCTGATGCCTTAACTGCGGTCTTGACAAAAATTAATCGAATAGATATAGTGACTCTGCTAGAAGGACCAATATTTGATTATGGAAACATTTCAGGCACCAGAAGTTTTGCAGATGAGAACAGCGTTTTCCACGACCCTGTGGATGGTAACTGAATTTAGCGTTCATATTTACTTAATCATTTGATAAAATTTGAAAGTGCAGTAGGACAAGGCAGTCACGTAAAACCAACTAAATTATGATTTGCTTGACTTAATTTCTCACTTTCACGGCATATTCTCTGCCAGAGTCTGCCAACAAACACCCTGATAGAACAAACTTGATAAATGTCTCTGTTATATAAAATACAAATAATGAAGTATATAAAGGCATAAGTTAACTGAAAGAGTTGGTATCTCAAATGTTTTACATGACCAAATGGAAGAAAATTTAATATCTAGAGAATATGTTGCTTTTGTCATTTTTATATTAACCTAAAAAACTAGGGAACTCTTTTATTCCTATTTAGGTAAAACCAAGTTGTGGGCTATTATACAAATTGTTAGGTAAAATGGTTAATTACTGTTTTGAGAACAAGTATTTAAGCATGTACTGAAAGAGACAAATGTATCACTCAAACAGGTGTTTTCGTTATTTAGCATTATTTTAACTTCATATGCTGCCATTTTTTTGTTTGGAAAAACACTACTTGACCCATCGTATATATAAAAGGTAGCGTAATTTCTAATTCAATGAGCACAGATGTCGCGAATAACATAATAATTCCTCTTTTACATTAGCTTAATTTATATGATAATAGTGTCATTTTTCCTTCATTATGTAAATTGGGGCCTTTTTCAACAAAGTATTAAGAAAAGTATGACAAATATCTTACTATGTTTTTCAAGATGTTCATAAATGGAAATTTATTCCTATAATGAATTTTGAGTACAAAAATGTTGATGCTATGGAGGCAAGAAGAGGAGCTAGGGATATTTTTCTACTATTTCATTTTTTTTGAAATATGGTGATTTTTTTTCCATTTTTAAACAGCAAAGTTAGACCACCAATAATCAATAACTTATAATTCTGCATATGTGACAAAACATCTCAAATTCTTAGAAAGTTTCTGCTTACTAAAGTCAACAGAAAATTTAAAGTGTACCTTGTTATCCCCATAACATTAAACACGTGGGTAGTAATGTCAAAAGTGGTTTCTTTTTAAGCTTATAAATATCACAGAACCTGGAAAAATGCTCTCTTCAAGGCCCTGTCTTATATGTGAGGCCATATATTGATGACCAAACTCTCTGTGCACAAGATAAAGACAGACCAGTATTATATCAAATTTTGGGTTTTTGCCAAGTTTATAGAATATTTTAATATTCTTTACTGGGAAACTTTTTTAAGAAAAGTAGTTTTAACAAACAAGATGATCAGAAAACAATGGAAGTATTCAATGGAATTGAAAGTTTCATTTAACATTTTAAAATCAAGAGTATCATTAAATAAATCCACAAGGGCTTTTTGTTGCTACATCTTAATATTTTATATTCTCTATTTTTAAAATTCTTAGGGAAATTTATGTTTATGAAGTAAATTTTACTTGTGCAGATTATAAACCTCATGTAGTCTTAGACAAATGTTCAACATTCTGGTTTATGGGTGACCGTAACAGAAAAATGTTCACGTACCTATAGTAATTTGAATTTACAACCAAAGCTAAGTTGGTATTTATCTTGGACTGATGGAAAAATTAGGCTTTAGTTTTTTAGACCAATAAGTCAGAAAGTGTGCCTGGTTGCCTTTTTGTTCTGGTCTCTCCTCTTCGTTGAACTTCTGTGAAACTTCCTTTCCTCACCATGACCAGACCATTGTTGACTTTTCTCTCTGCTGAAGGAGAAAAATAACTCCCTTAGTCCACGCAGCAAAGTTTAAAACGAGGCAATTTCTCCCTCCTTCCCCTTTGTGTAGGCTGGGTAGTAAACTTCTGTTGTTCCATAGCATTGTCATGAACATTCAGAGGGCTCTCTGTAAATGGCTTTCCTCCTGTCTCTGTTGTGTATCATTTCTTTTTTCTCTTTATTTGATTCATGCTTCTGAGTGGACCCCTACCACCAAGTTCACCAAGACTTCCATGCGTACACAACCCTTTCATCTCTGTCACATTACGACACCTGAAGAGTTTACGTGGAGTCTTTTCTACTTTATCTGCTTTTAAAATCCTTTTCCTAACATCTTTTTAGATTTTTTTTCCCAGTACTACTGCTCTAAAATCTAATGGTCATTTCTTTCCAAAGATTAAATTCATTTTGCTTTGCTGTAAATTTCATGGGAAATAAGTTAAGAATTAAGAGTTGGGTAGCATCACTCTTATGTACAGTTCTTAAAATAAGTTATAAGTAATTAATTATAAAAATTGGTTTCTTGTGGCTTGCTGTATTCAGTCCACCACAGTGTGGATTTTGCATGCTAAAAGTAGAAAGATATTAATTTGGCCATGCAATAAATGTATCTTACGTAATGACAGCTAACTTTATATTGGATCAAACTTGTGTATTTAAGTTACTGTATTAAAATTACCAAGATCGATAAACAATTTATATCTTAATTAACCAGTATTCTATTTTATTGTAGCTTGCACTAGTCTTTTATTTCATTGTATTACATATACTTGAACTGTACCAATAAATTTATCAACATTATTCTGTAATTCATCACACATTTTCATACCTAATATAATTTAAGTCATTCCATGTGTTTTTGTTTGATGTGCTCTAATTCATTCCAGTCAGTCCAAATGTACTGTCTTCCATAGGTTATCCTCCCCTTCAAGTGGAACTGGAAACTCCCACAGGGTTGCACTACACACCACCCACCCCTTTCCAGCAAGATGATTATTTTAGTGATCTCTCTAGCATAGAATCTCCCCTTAGAACCCCCAGTAGACTGAGTGATGGGGTAGTGCCTTCCCAGGGAAACGTAGAGCATTCAGCAGACGGACCTCCAGTCGTAACTGCAGAAGACACGTCCTTGGAAGACAGCAGACTTGAAGACTCAATGCCTTTGACAGAAATACCTGAAGCAGTGGATGTACATGAGAGCCAGTTGGAGAATGTATGTCTGAGTGAGTATCCTCAATACCTCGGAAGGATGGCTGGGGTCCCAAGAGATGTTAAACCAGCAGAGCCATTGGAACAGACTAGAAAAGTAGGAGTGAGCTCTGAGCAGCAAGAGAAAGGAAAATCTGGTCCTGATGAGGAGATGATGACGGAAGAAAAACTCAAATCTCTATTTGAGGATATTCAACTTGAAGAAGGAGTAGAGTCTGAGGAGATGACAGAAGAAAAAGTACAGGCTATTCTTAAACGTGTTCAGCAAGCAGAACTGGAAATGTCTTCAATTACAGGTTGGCAGAATGAGACATCAAGTGGAAACCTAGAGTCCCCTGCTCAAGCTCGAAGAATAACTGGTGGGTTACTAGATCGACTGGATGACAGGTATGGCTCTGGGTCAGAAAAAGGAAAGTGAAATGCAGGTTACATGTTAATAGTTTGTTTTCTTTCTTTATTTTTTGGCTGTGCCATGCAGCTTGTGGGATCTTAGTTCCCTGGCCAGGGATCGAACCTGGGCCCTTGGCAGTGAAAGCATGGAGTCCTAACCACTGGACTGCCAGGGAATTCCAGTAGTTTGTTTTAAATGTATGCTTTTTAGCAATTACTGTTTTTCTAAATTACCATTCCAATTTCAGGATAATACATGCTTTAAAGGTTAGTTCATTCTGCTAATCTGGAGAGGGAAAGTTACATTAAACTCAAATATAATTCTTAAAACTACTGATAATTAGCTGAAGTAAAATGCAAAAAGTTATTATACACATGCTAAAGATTAATACATTTTCTTTACTTTAGAAGGTTACTCTTTTCTACTTTATTACCTGTAGTATTATTCTTTTCACATAGCCAGAAATTAATGCTCATTTAAAATAATGTAATAAATAGAATTCTGTCTTTTAGAAATATAAGCATTTCTATTGTTTCCTGACTTCAAACATAAATGTGCTTATTATACAAAATTTTAAAATACAGATTTAAAAAATCAATACAATGCCATCATCTAGCAATAACCACCGCTAAAATTTTGGTGAATTTCTTTTACATACGTGTTTTTAAATGTCACAGAAAAACGCAGAGAAGCAAAAAAGTCATCTATCCTTATCATACTAAGAAAAACAACTAACACTGTATATATATCCTTCCTTTTTTCTACATGAATATTTTATATAATTTGCAATATGGCATATGTAATTCTTTACCCCCAAATAATATGGGCATGATAGAAATTTGTTTATAACCAAAATAATTCCCTAATCATGAATCTGGTTCTTTTTACAGTGATCTTCCTCTAGGAGGGTAAGAGCTAGTGTCCTTGAGACACTGGTTCAAACCCCACCACCATTAGGTTTGCACTTCTCGACTTGATTGATTTCTAAGCTCTAAGAACGCCACTGTAGTTGGCTTTAAAAATAAGAATACTACTACTTTCCTCAAACAGGTTTATAGATTGAAAAAGAAAGCCTGTAGCATGCCTGCCCAATGACTGGCCCAGACAGTATCTCAGTGATAGCTGGCGTTATTTATGCACACATAAAATATATTTTACTTCAGTGGTAACTAGTGATAAACCTCACTTCTTTTCATACAACTTATTTTATAACCATGTTTAATATTTTCATATTGCTGATAAGCTTCTTGCTCAATAAATTCCCAAAGAGGGAGGTGACAACATTTGCAAAGAGTTCGCAAAACTCCCTTTGAAGAATGGGAGCATCAATGAATTCTATGTTCAGCCTACAGAATAGAGTATGGAGACAAGAAATAGTACTAATTTTGATGTCTAGGTTCAGATAGAATCACATAATTTATAGTTGCATAACAGGAAATTAGATATAGCTAGGAGTTATAGTTATCGTACAGGGTCTTCACAGTATGCTGGGACTGTTTGTCCTTAAACATCCGGAATAGGATGTGCTATTAATATTTTTTGATAAAGGTGTTTAATCAGAATTTGATTTATAAGGATACGCACATACATATACATAGTACATATATTGTACATAGAAAACATTGCACTAGTTTTATTGCCTTCGGAATTCTACAGGTAATAAGCAAAGGTGCTAATAAAAACAATATACAAAAAAAACCCAATATACAAACTATAAAATAAAGTAAAAGTCTATATTGAAACTAGTAAAAATTAGAGACCAATTTAAAAGAAAGTAATGGAAGAGAAAGATTTTTAAGAGTCAAAAGGAAAACAGTCCTCACGGGTAGTAGAAGCAGCAGGTGATCACCCACAGCCTTATCACCGGAGAGAGTCAGCAGAGGTCAGGAGTGGAGAAAGATGAGAGCCCAAGGAAGGTTCTCACGGTTCTTCCACGGTGGGAAAAGCATGACGGTAGGATTCACAATTGGAAACAAAGACTGGAACATAGGGTTCTTGAGGATGCCAGAGCTCTCATCACAGGAATTCATTTTGTTCTTTGTCATCAGTTTTCTCACTGGCACTAGAAAAGCATTTGGAGATCTCCTCCTCTTTTAGATTGGTGGGTCTGGAACTCTGGGTATGTCCATGAACCTCGCAGGATTACTTTTTAAAAGATACAGAATCCAAGGAGCTGTATCAGTACAATTAAACAAAACAAAAGAAAAACAGTGACAGCATAGCCAGCCAGCTAGTTTGGGAGTTGGAGTGAAGGGGATGCCTGGAGCCTGTGTATCATCTCCTCACCCCACACCCACACCCACAACAGGCCCTCAGAGTTTGAAATCTGATGAAAAGATTTTTCATGCGTTTCTACTGTATGTCTTTCTTTAAAAGTAGTTAAAAACACGGCTGTTGAAAATTTAGAGCTTCTGAAGCCCATTTGCAGCCATATGTTACCATTATAAATTTCCACATCTTCTCTATTGCAGCCCTGACCAGTGTAGAGATTCCATTACCTCGTATCTCAAAGGGGAACCTGGAAAATTTGAAGCAAATGGAAGCCATGCAGAAGTCACTCCAGAAGCAAAGACAAAATCTTACTTTTCAGAATCCCAAAATGATATAGGGAAACAGAGTGCAAAGGAAACTCTGAAACCAAAAATACAAGGTTCTGTTCGTGTTGATGAACCAGCATCACCACTAGCGGCATATCAGAAAGCTCTAGAAGAAACCAGCAAGTTTGTCATAGAAGAGCCTAAACCCTGTGTGCCTGTCAGTATGAAAAAGATGAGTAGGACTACTCCTGCAGATGGCAAGCCAAGGCTTAACCTCCATGAAGAAGAGGGATCCAATGGGTCTGAGCAAAAGGTACGTCATCTAGTTTTCCACTGTGCTGTCATTTAAGCTGAAAGTACTGACGCTTCGATTCTTTTATAATCTTGTAGCACTGGGCCCAGTGTTTGTTACTACTTCCAGATTATCAATGTGTGATTGAAAATCGTAATACTAATAATGGGGGTAAAGAAAGTAATGAGTAAAATATATGCTATTTGTCATCCCTTCTTTCATTGGGTAGAAAAAAGGAATAAACATCTTCTTAGCCATTTTTCAGGAGGGAAAAGAATACAGCGATGTTAAGTAAGTAGCTTAAGGCCCAGTTTTAATTTTGTCTGGGATTTAGGTTTCCTCACTCCCAACCTAGTCTTCTTTCTTGAGGATGGAGGATAATTATCCTGACCCTTTCTGGTTCTTTTGCACAATTTAAACAGTCACTAGCATTGACCCATCTAAGAGTTCTATCCTACAAGGTCTGTTGCCTGAAAGGGTGTTTTAAAAATTGAAGAAACACAGTTCCCAAGCCTAAAATGAGGTGGGTATACTACTGTTGGTTGACGGCATTTAGAAATGCAACATTAAAAGTATCATTTTAATTATTTTTATATCTAAGTTGATAATTATCTTAATATTTGTTTTTAATAATTTAAAAAACCTTACTGTCATATAATTATTTGCTTGCTTTTTGTACTTATATGTTTTTGTGCCACCATCTAATAGATTTCATTATTCTTTGAGGGTAGACATTTTTAGATATTAAAAAATTTTTAATTGAAATTATGATTCATAGATGGATATAAGAAAATTAAGATCAGTTCTGTCTCCTATATTTTTGACTGCTTTTTGCTCTCTCAATTTTTGTGTCTTTTCATGAACTATGCAGTAGAAATAGACTGAGAGTTATATATCTTTGGAATAGTAGTACTTGAAGTTTTCCCTAAAACATCTAGTTTACTTAAGATCTTCTACAGTGTTTTGGGTAGAAAAAAAAAGAAACAAATCTTTTGTAAAAATAATGAGCCCGTGACTAATTTGAGGTTTAGGAAAATTTAGTAAACTCCTAATCCCTCAGGAGCTAATTATCAGCTTATTAACTAATCATATCCTTTCCTTTTCCCTCCTGCAGGCTGTTTTTTTGGATCACTTTCCTGCTTGTTTGTTAGGAGGGAAAGTGAGAGGAAATAAAATCCTCAGGACTTTCTTTCATTTCCTTCCTGACAAGTCTGTTTTGAGTATTGCTTTCTGCCTTCTAGTTAACTCGTAGCATGTTTAAGCAATATGACTTTGGATGGAATGTTCCCTTTTAAAATGAGCCTGCAAAATATAGGGAGGAGCAGTAACATAGTGATGTTTTAACTATGAAAATGTATTGTGCAAAAACCTATTAAAAATCGATAGGGAAGTTCTGAAATATGTAAGTAAGCATTTCGACGGCATACATGTGCCTACATATTGCCCATTGGGGAAGCTTGGAGAAGGCATAAAGAGGATTGGAGAAAGAAAGTCTTAACCCTGAATGGAAATGCAGCTGAATTCATCAGTAATGGAAAATAATTAGTTGTTAGAAAATGTTTTCGAGATTTCTTATAAATGAGTTTGTGCCTTTCGCATTGGTCACTGGTCCTACTCCAATGCATAAAGGCTTCAGGAGCATAGCAATTCACAGTGAAGTTAAAGCTTCTGGAATATAAAAGTCTGACCTCACAAGAAATTCGAAGATGTCCAGGATGTATTTTTTTGTGGCTAGACCATAGTACAATAGTAATCAACTAGGTCGTTGGATGTATGATCTCAGAAAACAGCCCCCTTTTTGTCCCCTGAAAAATCAGGTCAAAAGTCCGGGTGCAGCTCTTAAACGGATGACTGCCTGCTGTTACAAGGTAAAAATCCTGCTGCTTTCCACCTCTATACATGCCGCAACCCATGGCAAGGAGTACTGAGAAAATTCCATTTGGTCTCCTAGTTACCCTCTGTGCCATTGCATAGAGAATTCTCTAAAAGGAATCCTGGTCAAGATTCTACTACCATCTTCTCTCTACCCTTCACCTTAAGACTGGCAGAGACTCCATGGAGAAAATGGAAACAAACATTAGCCAAATGGCCACTTTTTCTTTATGTGAGGGGCTGGTCTCAGGTGACTCTTGATAGGATTATAATTGACGTCTAGGTTTGTTGTCAGTGTTTGCATTAACATATGTTCTTCTGCTTTTAAATGTTTCAAGTGAAAAACCTTTCCCCAGTCTAAGATTCTGGGTATGGATAATTCAGATTGAATTTTCTCTTCTGCCTCATCTAATCTATTAATTGCTAAATGCTGATTAGTAGTTCTTTTGCAATCTGAATTCGTCTTACCTTTTTCTGCTTTTCTGAGCCATTGTAGGGCCTCCTTTCACAATATTTAGGTCATTCTAAGTGTCCTGAATTTATGGTCCTTTTCTAAAAAAATTTTAAAGTAATGGGGAATTTAGTAGCCAGTATCTTTGCAAGGAGTAAGAAACTTGAAAACTATTTCCTTTTGATACCATATTATTCAGTAGGGCATTTTGTTCAGATGAAATTTCCTACAAAGTTAAGGTTGATATTACTATAACATTTAAAAATATTTGGTAAGTTTACCTTTGGTGAAGAATGGCCTACTTTATTATCTATTTGACTAACATTTCATTAATAATTTTTGCTAACACTTACACCTCCTGTAACAATTTTACTTATTTTTTTCCTATTTTTACCAATTCTGCCATTGATTTTTCCAATGGATATTAACTACCGTTTCTATCCCTGGGACTGTCAGATTTGGGGTAACTGGTACACTTAGAAAATAAAATACTAGAATTGTTTTCAGAACTCCACCACTAAAATTTAGAAATAAAATTATTCCGTGTATACTCTTGACCATGATATTTAAGTAGAAGCTGAAGATAATTTTCCCTTTGACTTACGAGCTGTTTATCACTCGGTAGTTTTTCCTTATTCCTATCCTTATTTCCTAAAAAGTAATACTTTGTGTAATTACTGTATTCTTATTGTCTGTGCAATGTTGTTTCTATTCTAATTTCATATCAGTTCTTTAAAATAAGACCTCAGGCTTTCAAATCTTTTACATTCCTCATTTGAATAAACTCCTACTGAGTTCCAATTATGTATTAGGTATGAATTATGCTGATAAAAATCTCCTGGCAAATTATGCTGATATAAATTGTATACTTTTCATAAAGTTCAAAATAGCTTTTGATAAAGTTGTCAAATCTGACCACAATATCATATAAGTCAGAAATACTATGCCTCTTTCTGTAGATCAAGTGAAAGATGGCCTGTAACTGTAAGGTTATACATTCATGTCAAATGTATAATATTTATTTTTAAACTAGCTTTAAATCTATATTATTTCCCCAAACTAATAATTAGTAGCATGTATGTAGTTTCTGATGCCAAAGTCTCCATCATTGTTATTTTTAATAATTTACAATTTTATTGTCTTGATCTTTACCTGCATATATATGCTTAAGCATTTACAGATGCATTGCATTTATATATACACACAAGTATATATATGCATATACATATGCAGGTAAAGATCAAGGTAATTATATATATTATTTAATTTATATATATTTATATACACATATATACATATAAATACAGAGTCATTTCATTTAGAATTCTGCTCAAAACTTTCTTCCACTTAAATTTTTTTTAAGATTTCCGCAAATATACATCATGATTTTCCTTAAGTGTGGGGAACCAGCAAGTAAAAAATTCTTTCTTGATTTCCCTTCTCAGAATGTCTTTTATTTTAAATGTGATGGTAAAATTCTACTAAAAATGCATTTACTCAGGACTTGAAAGGCAGTGAGAGTGATTCAAGCTCAGAGGAAGAACGGAGAGTCACTACCCGAGTTATTCGCCGGCGTTTGATTATAAAGGTATCCCGAAGCCGGATCAGTATGGGGCAACGCTGTATTATTAGAACCTTTCTTGTGGTTTGGAAAATTCAGCATGCTTGGTAACTAAATGGCTCTGTATGTTTCTTTGCACATTTGAAAACTTATAAAAACAACCACCGAAAGGAAAAACTCACGTTGCATGGTAGTGAGTATTCTGTCTAGGCCTGTGTTTGACGTGTGGCAGTTGTAATTTTACCCGAGAATTCTTGGCATTTGTATACTGCTTTCCTTGGAAAAGTGTTCTATGTGTGAACAAAGATTCTACCTTGGTGAGAGAATAGTTCATATCCAATGAAATGTTCAACTGAAACCCCAGAGGCTGTAATGAGGTATGAGGTAAGATGAAGACGAAAGAGAGTGAAAGAATTAAAAGGCTCCCTTCTCAGCCTTAACAGTTTTTAAGTGAAAACCAGTTCTTCATTATCAATCAATGACTAAGAATTCAGTGTTATAGCCTGGCATGGATGTATATGACATAATGCAAACCAAGCAAAAACTTCTGAAATAGGTTTTTAACTTGACTGACATACAAAAAATCAGGCTGGTTTTTTCTAAGGCTGTATTTTTAACTAGAGGAAGCAACTCTTACTGGAAGTGAAAAATGTAATTCTCGCCTGTTACAGCACAGTTGAATACTATGAATAAACCTTGATTTCCTCCACAAAGGCCTTTTGAAGCACCGACCTTACATACGGGAGGTCCTACCGACTGCTTCTTGCAGCCTGCTGCTTGTCTTCATTACTCTGCCTTTAGGGAGATCTTTCTTGATGTTAGGATAATTGAGTGCAGAGAACTAGGAAGCCATTTTCAATACACAGTCCTTTGAATGTGGTCCAAATAACTTGAGGCTCCTTGGTTGGCAGTTCTGAAGAGAAAGAAAGGAAAGGAAATATCTATTGAAAACCATTTATCAAACTTATCACCCATTTCCAAAGTGTCAGGACACCAAACCAGAGATGTAGGGAAGTTGGCTTAGGTATCCAAAACTTCTTAATCCTGCTGCTTGTACTTTTCTTGTAGATCAGATGAAAGAAGAGAAGAAAATCTGCCAAATCTGCTGTAGTATAGTTTTTCTAAGACTCTGGAAACATTAGGGAAGAAAATAAGTCCTTGTCTAAATCCTAAATTATCCACAAATCAACCTTAAGCTCAATAGGGGCCATGAAAAAAAGTATGAATCACTTTGAAAATTCCACATGGGCAATCCACATTACTTACTGTTATCTAGCATATTTGCAAGCATTTGGCCTATTTATGAAGTCCTCATAATCAGTCACCTCCCACACATTTGCTGGGATTAGGGGGGAAGAAATCTTTAATTTGGTTTTTCTGAACATGTTAAAGCCAAACTCTGTTCAGGCTTTGCTAGTCCCATGATTAAAATATTACTTCTTGAAGACACTAAAGTGAAACATCTAGAAAAAGCACACCAGACATACTGTCTTGTAACTTGCTTTTTATGCTTAACATATGACATACTCATGTTGCATCAAATTCACCTCATTTCTTTATAATAGCTGCCCAGTGTAGAAGTTGACTCCTCTATATATGACAGAAGAAAATAAACATAATCCTGCATAGACAGTGGGAGAAAGCGTAGAGAAGTTTTACTCTGGGGAATACTAAAACAAAACAATAGAAACATCAACCCCCTCCCTAAGTCAATGAGGGTTATATCTTTTGGTCTCCTAGAATTCCAGAACATGCATTAGCAAGTTAGCTTTTAAGTAATTTTGTTAGAATGAGTTATTTATATATTTAAGCTTAACATATAATTATATATATTAACATTTTTATTAAGAGCTTAAGTTTAAAAGACTGAAATACACTGATGTTATAGGCTTCATAAAACAGAGGAGACTGTGTTCTCTTCAAATCTTCACTTCTTGAAGTCAGTGTAATTTTAGGGAGGCTGAGTGGAATCATCAGAGAACGGGTTTCATAAGTGGGGAGGGCGTTGTATAAACAATGGAATCACTTAAACAAGCTTTGAGAAATGTCTTTCATATGTGACAGAGAAAACAAAAGCTAAAGGATAGCTACAATTATAATTGGAAGCTATAGGTGTAAGAAAAAATCTTTGTCAATTACATACGTAGAAATCTTTCTGGTTAATATTTTTCTGTTCAGATTTTGGGGGCAGTTGAAAAAGATCACATTTCTGTTGCCTTTTCTCTTTATTCCATATGTTGGTACCTTTTTAATGTAAAAGAGCTCGAGACTGCAGTACTACACGGTAAATGTGACATGGGATCCATCTCTGTCAAAACACATAAAATGAGAGTGTTAGGACCTAAAGGAGTCATTGAGACTAAAATTACTTCTTTTCCTAGATGACAAAAACCAAGGATAGGAAATGAATTGATTTACCCAAAACCACACAGCTGGGCAGTAACAGTTCTGAGACCAGAACCTAACCCCTGGTCCTCTAGAGAAGTGCCTTCTACCTGCGTTTTCCACAACACTGTATTCCTTCTCGTCCAGGACAAATTAAAAAGGAATAACTTTTCCTGGACTAAATTAGGCACTTGGCCATTTAGACTTTTCCGGTGGCATAGGAGAAGGCAGCATTGAGCTATCTTTCCTGGAAACTATTTGATGGGGTTAGAATGCTAAGAATTTGACCTACTTCATGGAGGCTATCCAACCTTGGACTGAACCAGCCACAGTAATTCCCCTAGCACTTAGAATCCTAGAGCGGAAAACTATTTGGTGGTTATTCCATCCTTCCCAGAGCTAGCTTTGGCCAGGAAATGTCAATGAAAGCAATAGATATATTCAGGATTCCATTATCACAAGTCTAGGCAAATCTGTGTTCTTAGCCATTCAACTAGTATAATAAATGGAGTGAAAGTAGAATTTTATGATTTTTCTCTTTAATTTCACATGTGGATTCATTCTTTTTTATGTTTTTGTATTTTTACATTTAATATTTTCAAGTCCTTTAAGAAATGAGTCAAGTTAACAAACTCCCCCATTTGTTTGCATATTTTTAAATTTTATAAGCATATCCATTTATGTCTATATAATATGATAATATCACAGTGGTTTCAAATGCTTGGAAGCAGTTTAAATTGACCGGTCCTATGAGCTTGTTTACATTATTTGCTTAGCAAATGCAGTGATTACAAAGGTAAAAACTTTAAACTAACTGAAACCATTGTGAAGTCTGATTAGATTCAAATAACTGAATTTTTACTATATAGTTCAACTATATATATATATATATATTTTTTTTTTTTTTTTTTTTACAGCATGTGGGATCTTCCCGGACCGGGGCACGAACCCGTGTCCCCTGCATCGGCAGGCAGACTCTCAACCACTGTGCCACCAGGGAAGCCCTCAACTATATTTTTATTTCTACTTTTGAGCTTTTTTACTGACTTTCAAAATAAGGGTTTACGTGTATGTTTCCCCCCATCAAACAACTCAAAAGTACAAAAAGTTCAATCTATCCATTCCACTTCCCATTGTTCACAAGCTTCAGATAACCATTGTTCTGGAACAATGGAACAAGGTAACCATTGTTCACAAGCTTCAGATCGTTTTATATACATATACCAATATGTATGTGTATATAGAATATACATGTGCTATATACATATACACATACATCCCCAGCAAGTGGGTTTCTCAGAATACACATTGCTTAGTAATTTGCTAAGTTTATGTGTATACTTTCTCTCATCTCATTTTTTTGAAAGTTCAAGTTTTAATGTTGTGTACATTGAAGCAAATTGGTACATTTCATGTTATTTTTTCATTTTATTCAAGAAGGAGAGAGGAATAAAAATTATAAAATGCTATGTTTCCAGCAGGGGTCCAAAGGAAAGTACAGTAGTCTTCACAAAGGTGGCCACCAGGAATGATACTGTGACACCATACATACTGTAATTTTCCTTTGAAATAGGAAAGAAAAAAAGTGCGGGTAGGTGTTGCCAAAAATAATGCCATCACCAAAACTAGCGGGGAAATTTTATTTACTTAAAAGTACAAAGGTTTTCAAGAACCTTAGAAACTAATTAGAGATTATTTTCTCTCATTAAAGAGAGGCCCTAAAGACCTCTCCTTGGTAACACCTGATCTCCAATGTACCTGACAGAATTAAAGATGGATGAAATTTTTTTTTATGTATTTTGTGACTCCTTACGAACTTTCCCATCTATCCAGTCAACTACTATCTAATCCACTCCCTCAGTTTAGTGAGTTTCTACATAATCATATATCTTATTTTGACCTTATGTAAAGCACTAGTTGACTATAGTTAGTGCCCATTAAGACTAGGAGAAGTATCTTCACCTTTAATTATACGTAAGCAGTATGAATTTTCAGTAGGAAATAATGAAAATGCCCACATACCACAGCAGATCTCAACAACCTATATGGCTTGTTATTTATAACTAGGGCTTTGCTTTTTTCTAAGGCTATTAATATAAATCAATGTACTTAAATGTATTCGCTATGCTTATAAAAATACCTACTTCACATTTCAGAGACTGTCTGCAAATTAATTGGCATCTTTCCCCACCAAAGGGTCAATTTATAACATACGTAATAGTATGCTATTTTAATGGATTTTCCTGGGATCCTGGAATTGTCTTAACACTCAAAGAGCTAGACATGTGCAAGAGTTAGTTCGAACACATCTCACTTATACATGTTTAAACTACAGTGAAACTTTTCATGACCCTTTTTTTGGCTTTTCTGCTGTCTTTAAGCCTTTACTTGTAAAATAAAATGAATTTTTTTTTTCCAGGTATGTGAAATCAACCATAGGAAACATAAATAACACTCCCATAAGAATGTGTTGCAGATCTTAGTGCGTTCAGGCAGGAGACCTCTACATTTTTCCAATTTCCTTCCCTCGCTTAACTGTGCTAATTGAAACTAATCGTAAGCAAGGTTCAAGGTGAACCTTGAAGCAAACAAGAGCAGCAAGAAGCATCGTGTTTTATTTTCATCTCATCTTTATACCACAGTGAGGTAAAATGAGTCAAATATCCCACCCATGACCTATGAGCCCACAATCTATCAGAATACAAAGTCACTTTGTAGAAAGAAAAAAGAACAAAAACAGAATTTTGTTAGCAAAACAAGGTAGTGTTTCAGTCTCTACTCTGTTATTTTAAACCACAACTGCCTTTCTACTGGTTGTGACATAAAACAATCATAGAATTTTCTCACCATTGGCTGCCACTGACAAAATTAACAGAGCTACTACCTTTCCCATGACAATAACACTGAAAGGGTTGGAATCCTGGCTCTCCCAGAAAGGCAGCTGTCTTCTTTGTGATTTGCCATTTTTCCTTAAAAACCTACAGGTGTACAATAACTACAGTACACAGTACTATAGCACTGTACAGGTCACCTCTTCAACAAAAGAAGTATGACTAACAAGTCAGCAGGTCTCTAGAGTGGGTCTGCACTTAAGATGTTTGTCCTTGTTCCCCAAAACTGTAAGTGAGACTGACCTAAAGTTGACACCAGTGAAGAAGGTAATGTGTTACAAATACAGCCCTATGTCTGCTCTCTCAGTGGTTTTTCTTTTCCTACAATCATAGAGCTAACAGACATTAAGGAGCCATCTAAATCTACTGACCTGCCTATTAGCAGGAAAATATGATGCCACTTGGCAAGTTAAGAATTTATCCCATTCTTTTGTTAACTCACCAGAGGAAGATCCTTGACAGTTTCCCCTTCTAAATCAGATAGCAGTCACTAACTGAAAGGCTGTCGTCTTACATTCCTTTAGTAATTAGTCAGTCATCACATAAGACTCATTCACTTGATAATATTCTGAAACTATGTACTTCATCAGACATTAATTATTCTCATTTACAACTTATGAAAGGCTCAGTCTGAAAAAAAGAAATAAGGTTTTCTCTGTACTCTGAACTTTTCTCATAGTATTTGAAAAAATATTGCCTTTAGTAAGGAATTTTTAAATTTAACAAACTAACAAAGGGTGATTAACACCCCAACTAAGGTGCTACCTCAATTCAAATCAGACAAAAGGAAATCCACCAAAATGAGAGATTTCGTAGGACTAATGAAGAAACATTATCCAAAGTGAAATGATCTAATTAGAGCTCTAATCATTAGCTAAATCTTTTTTCAACAAATGAAACCTTTTTGTTTGTCTGTCTATGTATAACTGTATTCTGTGATTACATATTTTCAAATTCTTCCTTCTTGGAGTTTGTTGCTAACCATCATTCTTGTACGTACTTGAGGTTTAATGCTTTGAATGTTGTTGACTGCTAAATAACCATCCATGGAGTCAGCCTTTTCCCCTGGCCCTGGAATTGCAAGTAGAGTTTATACTTTCTTTTTCTAAAATGCCACAGAGCATGTGTGTGGTGTATGGAGTGATGTGGAGATCTATCCATCTAGTATGTTGCTAATCTCTATGCCACATCCTTTAGGGAGAGGAAGCAAAAAACCTTCCTGGTGAATCTGTCACAGAAGAACAGTTTACTGATGAAGAAGGCAACCTCATCACCAGAAAAGTAATCATCACTGGGGTTCATGCTTCTCTTGGGGTTTAGATTTTCTACTATCTTAAAATAGAAAACAGGAAAATCTCTCCTTTTCACTATTGCTTCCTACAGATCACTCGGAAAGTACTAAGACGAATTGTTATCCCACAAGAGAGAAAATATGATGACGTGGTAATGGAGAGGGACTGTCGTAAAGAAAGTAGAGAATAAAAGCTTTGTGAACTCTCTAGAATAGGCTGCTAACAGGCTGGCGTCTGCAGTGTGGCAGCTTGAAGCATTTGCTGCTTTTGACATCTTGTGCATTTGATCAGGGTCAAAGAAAAAGATTTTCCTTCCTAACATTCTTTAATATACTCTTACTATCTTCAGAGTTTTCACAGCGATCATCTCATTCATGGAGGTTGGAACATGCCGGTTCGAGCATGGGAGACAAAATTAAAAACCCTCTACCACCACCAAACCCCTCGGCCATGCCCCACCCCTGCCCAGTGCTTTACCTGCAGCCTACTTGGGACCCAGAGAGAGAGCACTTGTTTCCAGCAAATGCACAGGGTTTAATTAAAAGTTAGAATGACAAAAAGCTCGTCTCAAAATCCTTACATCTAATCTATACATTTTCTCTTTCCAGTATATTCTACAGGGAAATATATGAATTCCCCCATCTTAACCTGAGGAGGATTCTCCTCTCTGGGTTCATAACAGCCCATTTCCAATGGGCCAGTTAAAGAACTAAAGTCATCACTGAGCGGTGTAACTCAGCAAGTGAACCTCTAGCTCCCACAGAAAACATCTCTGGTTATTTTTCATTTCTTTCCCTTTCTCAGACCTTTACCCTTTGCATTTAAAAAACAGAAACTTCAATAGCCTGTGTTTACATAAGAAAAAAGTAAACTGAAAATTTCTCAGAAGGAGTAAATCAGAAAATTGGAAAGGCTACTGTGTGTTCCATTATAAAACAGGGTAAAAGCTGAGTATCTGTGCAACCACTTTGCTCTCAGAGAAGTGTGTCCTTGGTGCTTGGTGAGGACAGGTCTCATTTTATGGAAAAGGGATGCCTGCTTGGTCTGGAGTAAGAGGACAGGCTTGGTAATTCCACAAATGCTCAACAGCATTTCCATGGTCTTTAGTTCACGATTAGTGCTTTACTGAGAAATTTCAGTCTCATTGCAACAGATTATTTAACATTCTGCTGGCTTAAAAAGGCATAAATTATAACTTACTAATATTTTTATAATTGGGGTTTGAGTGCGTTGAGAGTTTTAGTGATGATTTCTTCTAGTTTTACAGGAACTGGACAGGCTGTCCAGTTGTTTGACTGATCACTAACCTACTGCATTGTTGTGAAGTACAGTAACGTATTCCTTCTGACGGTGCTCTCCCACTCGCCCTGATGCTGCTGAGCTGTGTGGTCGAGGCAGATAGATTATGTCTGGGGACGTGAAGTGACAAAGTACTTGAAACTGTGTTTCGCTTATCCTAATCCAGCCTCAAGGGACCAGAATGGAAACTGCTTTTTAACGAAAACCCTTTCACCATGAAATCTTAACGTGTACATTCCTTTTAAAGCAGGGAGAAGGTTATAAGATGAAGACGAAGAAAGAAATCCGGCATGTGGAAAAGAAGAGTCACTCATAACAGTAAATGGTCAGTCAAGGTGGTAAGTGTGCTCTTATCAACAACAGTAAGACGTAACTTCCTGTGAAACTTCTAATTTCACCAAATAAGTGATTCCATCCCCCCGCCACCCCCTTCCTCTCTTTTTCACTGGATTGCAGCTTTGAGTATCCAACAAGCAGTTGGTGGTCATTTTCATGTCCATGTACACGTACATCTGCACACGAAAACCAAGGCCTCTAGCTCACAGTCCATAAACCTTCTCTTCTCAAATTAGGAATTTAAATCTAAATGATGGTTGCGGAAGCAAATGTACATAGTGATCTCGAGTCTTCTCTTAAGAGCGAAGGCTCGGTATGAAGTACAGTAGCATCATTCACTCTAACAGGAAGACTAAAGACTATTTGGCAACAAACAGTTCATACAAATGTATCTGGAGATTTGTATTGACCAGCTTTTCACCATTTTACCACAGCAGCATCTAAGAATATAATTTTGGTTGAAATACAGTGGTTGCCAAGCTTAAATGAGCAAAATCCCTATATACCACTTCATATATTCTGTATAAACCAAAGCAAATGAAATAGGAGGGTGATGGCACTACTATGTTTTCTAAGTTAAAATGTTTAGTGAGCTTTGTTTAAGGTTGTCTGAACTTTTCTTCACGGAGAAGGATATTTTCCTTTAACACTGTTTTCTGAACTTTGTGCTGTTTCTTTCTGTGTAGCTACAATTCAAAAGCCCATTTGGGGTGAAAAAGCAGATAGAGCTTTGAAAAGCTCTGTGTAAGTCTGGGAGGTAAAGCAGGATGAGTCCTTTAGGGCTGCTCACCAACAGTTCTCCTAGCCCCAAGTAACAAAGAGCAAACAGATCCCAGTTTCCACTTTCACTCATCAGCTGTTCCCCGGTTACCAGAATCCTGGTACTTGGAGTGCTGCTGTAAGGAACTGAGAAATCACGGAGTCTCACTGCCCCAAATTTTGTATGCAAGGTAACTGTAACTAAGGCCCAAAGAAATTCTTAATCCCTCCACCTCCAAAAACAACTTATTCTTTATTTATTCACTTAAAGATTTATTTCACTTCCTCTCTGTGACGCTTTCTGCCTAGGCACTGGGAAATCATCGGTAAACAACACTAGGGAGGTACTGGCCCTCGCTGACCTTACATTTTGGAGATTTAACGGTAGTCAGTCACTTCAGTATTTAAGGCATTGAGAAAACTCCTAAGAACTGCAGCGTGCTCTGGAAGTAACAGTATTTGCTATCCATACATACTCTTCCAGTGTTTCAGGTGTACTCTTCATTTAATTCACTTGGATCGGTGTCTTTATCATCCCCATTTAACAGGCCCCAAATTGCCCAAGGTCACCTAAATAAAAAGTGGCAGAAACAGGATACAAACCCTAACAGGCTGCCTCTGGAGCCCACACACTCAACCCTGTTAACTGGAGATCTGACCTGGTCTGAGGGTGACAGAGAAGGTTTCCTTAAGAAAATGATGCTTGAGATTAGTTTTAAAGGATGAACAGGATTCATCTGGATGAAGGGGAGGAAATTTGATGGTGTTTGGGGTAGCCTCCTAGGCACAGGCTCTAGCGTTCTGCAAAGGCCAGAACTGGGAAGAAACAAGAAAGGAGAACAGGTCGGTGTAGCCTGCAGAAGGTTTTGTCATTGTGTCTGGAGTGGTAGGAAAAATCGGAATATCTGGGCCTCATAAGCCTTTTTTCACTAAAAGTTTAGGTTCTCATCACACACTCTAGTTGCAGGGCACAGAATGAATTGGAGGTGGCAATAATGGATGAGCAGAAAACCTATTAAACTACTGAAGATGCTGGCTTGGGCAGTAAGGATGGTAAGAGGTAGGCTGAATCAAGAGATAGCGACATGAATTGCTTTTTGTCAGATGACAAGGGTGAGAGATGAGAAAATTAAGGATGACATCAGTGTAGCAATATCTAGAATGAACCCACCCATTATGCGTGTCTTACAGCTGAATCTGGTAAAAGACGTATACAAGATTTTTTTAAATTGAGGTGTAGACGATTTATAATATTAGTTTCAGATGTACAACACAGTGATTCAAAATTTTTATAGATTATACTCCATTTAAAGTTGTTATAAAATATTGGCTATATTTCCCTGTGCTATACAATATATCCTTGTAGCTTATTTATTTTATACATAGTAGTTTGCAGCTCTTAATCCCCTACCCGTGTCTTGCCCCTCCTGCCTTCCCTCTCCCCACTGGTTAACCACTGGTTTGTTCTCTGTATCTGTGAGTCTATTTCTGTTTTGTTATATTCATTTGGATACGTTTTAGATTCTACATATAAGTAATAACAGAGTATTTGTCTTTCTCTGACTTCTTTCACTAAGCATAATACCCTCCAGGTCCATCCATGTTGTTGAAAATGGCAGAAGTTCATTTTTAATGGCTAAGTAATATTCCATTGTATATATGTACCACATCTTTTTTATCCACTCCTCTGTCCCATTTGTTTATTTTTGCTTTTGTTTCCTCTGCCTTAGGAGACAGATCCAAAAAACTATTGCTACAATTTATGTCAAAGAGTATTCTATATTTTCTTCTAGGACTTTTATGGTTTCCAGTCTTACCTTTAGGTCTTTAATCTATTTTTAGGGTTTTTTTTTAATATGTTGTGAGAAAATGTTCTAATATTATTCTTTTACATGTAGCTGTCCAGTCTTACCAACATCATTTATTGAAGAGACTGTCTTTTCTCCATTGTATATTCTTGCCTGCTTTGTCATAGATTAACTGAGCATAAGTGTGTGGGTTTATTTCTGGGCTCTATTCTGTTACATTGATCCATGTGTCTGTTTTTGTGCCACTTCCATACTGTTTTGATTACTGTAGCTTTGTAGTATAGTCTGGTCAGGGAGCATGATAACTCTAGCTCTGTTCTTTCTCAAGACTGCTTTGGCTGTACAGCAGATTAATAAAACACTAAGCATGATTTTGCCATCTTAAATTGCTGTGTTTAAGCAATTCTGATAAATTAAATAAAACTAGAGAGGGCTTCCCTGGTGGCACAGTAGTTGAGAGTCCACCTGCTTATGCAGGGGACACGGGTTCGTGCCCCGGTCCGGGAAGATCCCACACACCTCAGAGTGGCTAGGCCCGTGAGCCATGGCCGCTGAGCCTGCGCATCCAGAGCCTGTGCTCTGCAATGGGAGGGGCCACAACAGTGAGAGGCCTGCATAACGCAAAAAAAAAAAAAAAAAAAACCTAGAAGAGACTTCAGTCAGCTTTAGTATGCCCCTAAAAGTTTAGCAACTTGTTCAGTAATAGACTCTGACTCTGGGTGGGAGAGAACCAAAAAGGTTATCGACACCAGCTGAGCCATTTTTCTAGAGTAATATATACCTAATATCTATGAATAAATGATACCAAAAAATATATGACAGTGCTATGCTTCCAGGGTCCTGTAGAGTGAATTAATACAGAAATGACTAGGTCACTAAATGTACAAGAGACTAAGATGATAAATAATCCACCCTGTAAAGCAGTTGGCAGGGCCTTGGCTCACTTGCTACACCACTCAAAGGAGAGAGAAACTCACTAGGAGAATTCATATGAATGTGAAAATAGCTTCAGCATAAAGCAAACTTAATGTGTCAGATGGAAAGAACAGTGATTTGACTGCAAGCCTCATTTTACTCTCCAGGGTGGTATTTGCCTTTCATAAGTGAATTTAGGAAATGAGTCCAAGAAGACTGCCTGGAATTCCAGGACACTGAATGTGTGCTCTGGAAAAATCAATTTGCAAGTATATTGAAAGTTCTTATGGCCCTGCTTGGCTTTTTTTTTTTTTTTTAAAGAACAACTAAGCACATGGAATGTGACCCAGTTTCACTGAGTCTCAGATGGTGACATCAAAATTTTTATTCTGCAACCAGTTGAATTTTGAGCTATCTGAACCCTATACCTACTTTTCTTTAATACCGAGTCACAGCCATCCTATTTTTAATGTAAGGGAAAAGCTGATGGCTTAAAATAAGTATAAAATTTATACGTAATATATAGTGATTTATAGTTTATAAAATGCGTTTACATTTTTGTCTTATTTAATCCTTCAAACAAGCCTCCAGGAAGAGTAGACCAATTTTGATTGCTACCTTTTACAGATGAGGATACTATGGCTCGGAGAGGTCATCTGACATTTCTTCTTTCAAACAGCTGTGACTGGAAGAACTAGGACTTGGCCTCAAGATTATTGACACTTCACCTAGTGTCCGATTCCACTAAGCTGTCTTTCTAAAATTAGTTAGAATAATAATAATAATAGTCATATTCTATAAAAGATTACTGTATGCCAAGTACTAGGTAAGATCATTACATACATTACCTCATATAGTCCCCAAAACAATGCTATAACATAAGTACTATTATCTCTTTTTTAATAAACAAGGAAACTGAAGCTTAGAAGAATTAAATGAGTTACCCAAGGTCCTATAGTTAATGAGCAAAAGGATAAAATTTTAACTTAACCAGAGCCTAGCTCTTAACTATTCATATTAATAGTTGAATAGTACTTGATGATTATCAGAAACCTAAAAGCAAATTTTGAATCAAATGTACGTACAAACGCAAACTGTAGTTAATTTCTTCATACAATACACAGTGAAAATATTCATTTTGGTTTTGTTTTTTTAAATAAAGCAAAACTTCATAGCCATAACCTTCAAAAATACCCTTAGAGAACTAATTAGTGAGGCTGTGACAACGGAGGTACCCCAGACACACGTTGGAAAAGACTGGAACAGCTGTACTGTAAACCTCTTTTAGGGAAATGCTCAGGACCTCACAGCCACATGGAAGCCAAGAGCAGCAGCAACAGCACGAGGCTTGCCGGGGGAGACACTTTATCTGAGGCCAAAAAGTTGACTCATTTCATTCACACCTTCTAAAAAGGACTTGGCCAGCAGTGTGAAGAAGAGGCGAGAGCGACCCCTGGACTGGCCAAAGCCGCGCGCCACTGCATCCCCGTGCCCAGCGCCTATGTCCCGCCGCCGTCGCCACCATGCCCAAGAGAAAGGCTAAAGGGGATGCTAAAGGAGATAAAACCAAGGTGAAGGATGAACCACAGAGAAGACCTGCAAGGTTATCTGCTAAACCTGCTCCTCCAAAGCCAGAGCCCAAGCCTAAAAAGACCCCTGCAAAGAAGGGAGAGAAGGTACCTAAAAGGAAAAGGGGGAAAGCTGATGCTGGCAAGGATGGGAATAACCCTGCAGAAAACAGAGATGCCGAAACAGACCAGGCACAGAAAGCTGAGGGTGCTGGAGAGGCCAAGTGAAGTGTGCATTTTTGACAACTGTGTACTTCTGGTGACTGTACAGTTTGAAATACTATTTTTTTATCAAGTTTTATAAAAATGCAGAATTTTGTTTTACTTTTTCTTCTTTTAAGCTATGTTGTTAGCATACAGAACACTTCATTGTTGTTTTTTGGGGAAAGAGCACATGTCACTAATAGATTGTCTCTGAAGCTGGATTGACATGGGAAAGAAACACCTTTCCCGTCTGGTTTTGAGAGACTTCCTCTTGGTTCTCAGGAAGGAGGGGTTCCTTGATGTTGACACACAGTAGCCACCTTGGCACAAACGCCTTGTGGTGTGGAAAAACGAAAATTAGTTTTTATGTCCTCTTCTCCCTCTCCACCTTCAGCATAGACTTGACTCTCTTAAACCCAGAGACCTGTTGGAAGCTGACCCCCCAAAATTGGTTACCAGTATGTCAGGCAATCTGGACTTTGCATTGTCACCACTGAGATGGCGTCCCTCAGAAGAGCAGCGGCTCCTTTTTTAGATTGTGGATCTTCAGATTGATACTTTTGCCATTTTCATTTCCATTTCCTGAAAGTCAGGGTCGGCTTGTGAAAAGTTGTTAAACAACATACTAAATGTGAAATGTCAACCCTCACTCTAAACTTTCCCTGTTCAGAGCATCACATGAAGACTTCATGGGGTTTTATAGTGGCTTTCTGATATTGGTAGTCCATTGCAAAAGGGAGTTTGAAAGTTGTTGTATACTGTTCACGATTGTCTGCCCATGTCCTGCCTGAAATACCACGATTGCTTATGAAAAGTATCTTTAATAAAGCTGGATACAGTTTGGAAAAAAATAAGGACTTGACCTTCCACCTTGTTTAGAGTGAAAAGGCTAGTAATAATATACAGTGGTGAATAAAACCTCCACGGCCCCTACCCTTCTGCATCTCTCAGCATGCAAGGGGGAAAGAGATGGAACATGAATTGTTTAAGGGCTAAAAATGCAAACTCCAAGATCCAATGGAAGAATAACACAGAAACATATTTAGACTTGGGGGCTGGGGAAACTCCCTCGGAAGTCATGACATTTATGCTAAGACCTCGTAGGTGGTGCCAACAATGTAAAGAATGGGGAGAAGGAGAAGAGGACTCCAGCAAAGAGTACAAAGTGTGCAAGAGCCTTGAGGCGGGAAAAGGCCTAACACATTTGAGGAAATGAAAGAAGATTAGTGTAACAGAGCCTGATGAGCTGGTGGGGGGTGAGGCAGGCCCATGATGAAGTGAGAAATGCCTCATCATAGGCCAGAATATAGGATTTGGATTTCATTCTAAAAAAATGTGAAGCCTTTGAAAGATTTCAAGCAAGAGTCTGACCTGATGTTTTACTTATTTTTTTAAGCACACCAGCTATGTAGAGAAGGATTGGAGGGAAAACAAGAATAAACTGAAGGAGGTGAGCTAGGAGGTTATTGCTGTAGTCCAACTAAGCCACCATGGTGGCAGGGCTAGGACCTGGGCAGCAGTTTTAGGAAAGTCAACAGTATCTGATGGCTTGGGGTTAGGATGGAGAAGAAGGGTTGAGTCAAGGATGATGCCTTGACTCAAGGTTTCAAGGGTAAGCAGGTGGGTGATGGAAAAAGAAACAGGATGGGTTTTAAGAAGAATATCAAGCACTCAGGCTTTTGTCGATACACAAGTCTGGAGCTTTGAGGAAAGGTTGGACTAGGCGTATAAAAACGTGAGTGTTATCACTAAAGAGGTGAATACTGAATATCAGAGAAAGGGAACACCAGAGAATAGGTGTGATTACCTAGGGAGAAGGTGAAAGTGAGCAAAGAAGGGGCTCAGGGTCGAGCCCCAAAGAACAACATTTTGAAGAGGAATAGAGAGCTGTAAAAGGTTGCCTCTGACCTCTTCCTTCCTAGAGATCTCCAAGCTGTGCTAGCTCCTCTAATCTATAATCATATTCAGCCTCGGCCCTCTAGTATATATTTTTAACATTTTTTTCATAGCATATTCTTTTCTGAAGATACTTCTAATCTTACTTTTATTCCTTTATGCATTATAAATGTAGTTCTCTCATATTCTGTGTATAATAATTCTAAATTGGAACCCAGTGCAGGACTGTTTCTGCTGGTTCTTGCTCATTTTTTCCCCTGTGCCCCTGGTCCTCTAGTATATTTGTTTGGTTTTACCCAAAATATTTTAATCCATGCAGTTTAGTATCAGTGGATGAAAGGAACTTTACTATAATGCAGATTAGCTGATAAGCTTTTGTAAATAACTGACCATGCACATTTAGAGCCCCTTTACTTCTTAGTTTGTGACACACACTGTGTAGGTGGTCGGGGGAGTCCAGCATTGAAGACATTATCCTAATATTACTCAGCCGTTAAAAAAAGAATGAAATAATGCCATTTGCAGCAACATGGATGGACCTAGAGATGATCATATTAAGTGAAGTAAGCCAGACAAACATAAATATCATATGATATCACTTATATGTGAACTCTTAAAAAAAAAAAAAAAGATACAAATGAACTTATTTCCAAGACAGAGACTCACAGACATAGAAAACAAGCATATGGTTACCAAAGGGGGGCAGGGGGAGGGACAAATTAGGAGGTTGGGACTGACATATACACACTACTGTATATAAAATAGATAATGAACAAGGACCTACTGTATAGAACTGGGAACTCTACTCAATATTTTGTAATAACCTATAAGGGAAGGGAATCTGAAGAAGAATATATATATATATATATATATATATATATAACTAAATCACTCTGCTGTACTCCTGAATCTAACACAACATTGTTAATCAACTCTACTTCAATTTTTAAAAATACATTAAAAAAAAAAAGACATTATCCCCAGCATCACCACTCACTTGAGGGCATATAACTGTACAGTCTAGTCCAAGAGGCAAACATGATAGTAAGTTACACAAATCAAAGTACAGAGCTATGATAAAAGATATAAAAATATCACTAGGAGAATCCACTGGAAGATGTAGTAAACACCAATGGAGGAGATCTTGCAAAGCTTCTTGAAGTGCGTATTTGAACTGGCTTTTGAAGAAAGGGTAGGATTTAAGACTGGGCACTGTGATACGTGCTATGCCCAGGAGTTTGGCCTTTATCCCAGAGACAGTAAGGTACCACTGGAAGTGTTGTCGAAGGAGAATAATACAGTCAGATGGGATTTAGGTAACTCTACTGGTAGGAGAAGGAGTTAGTGGTGAGGAGAGTTTGAACACTAGGACCCCAGTTATGAGACAGGATGAGGGCCTGACCCTGGGCAGAGACGACAGAAAGGAGAGGGCTGATGTGAGGGACATTTCAGAAGTATAACAACCAGATTAATTCCATAGAGGGAGTGAGGGTTGTGATCCTGTGTGTAATTACTAACAAAAATATAGAAGCTAAGAAAAGGAAAACAAAATTCGGGACTGAAATAGGTCAATCTGTAGTGCCTTAAATATTTGTCAGTGATGAGGAAGAGAAATCTGGGCTAGCAATCTTAACGTGGTTACAGAAGTGGCCTGAGTGAACATAAATCACACACTTACTAGCTGTGTAAGCTTAGCCAGCTTATTTAACTTCCGTGCCTTAATTTCCTCGCCTCTGTTAGGATAAGAGTAACATATCTCACAGAACTGTTGTTAGAATTAAACGAGTGAATCCATGTAAATCACTTAACAGTGACTGGCAAGCCCATAGTAAGCCCTCAGTAAATTCAGCTATTAGTAGTAGTGCTAAGAGGTGGGGGCAGGAAGATAAATCAGGAGCTTGGGATGAACATATACACACCACTGTATATAAAATAGGTAAACAGCAAGGAAGGACCTACTGCATAGCACAGGGAACTCTACTTAATGGCTTGTCATAACCTGTAACGGAAAAGAATCTGAAAAAATATGTATGTATGTATATATAACTGAATCACTGTGCTGTACACGTGAAACTGACACAAGACTGTAAATCAACTCTACTTCAATTCTTTAAAAATGATGTCGATTTTTTAAAGAGAGGTGAGACAAGAGCCGAGACTAGCACCCGAAGAGCCTGGATTCAGGAGGCCAGTGGACAGAGCAGCAGCCGCCAGGTGTGCTAGAACACAACAGTGGGAGAGGTCGGGACAGCAGCATCGCTGAAGTCCTCTGCATGTCACGTCAGTTTATACTTCAGAACACTTTCAGTTATTTCCTATGACTCGTTTCTCACAGTAGCCCTGGGAAATCATTAAAATAGGTATTCTCATTCCTCTTTACTAAGGAGAGAGAGCAAAATCGCCAGAGCTATAGTTAATAAATGACAGGTTTGGTTTGTGACCTAGACCTCCTGATTCTGCTTCCAGCAAGTCAGAACTATGGTCTGAATTGCTTCACTCCCGATTCAGGACCCTGCCCTCCAGAATCTTTTCCAGAATTCATCTGAAGTAGATAATGTTTTTAGGTAGTGTTTTTCATTTTCCTTTCCCTTTAAAAAAATCCCTAATTAACCAAAAGCAGGGGTCTAGAGCCAGGTGGCTTGACTTCCAATTCTGGCTCGCCCATGTACTAAATGTGCCACCAGTATAATAGCTGTATGGCTCTATTTTCTTATTTGTAACATGGAAGCGATAGTACCTCGCTGTTATTAGGATTAAATGAGCTCCACCTTAGAACAGTGCCTGTTAATAATAACAACATTATTAGTTGTACTAAGTTAACTATACAACTTTATTAGGGTTATATTTTTCTTCTGTAGCCAACGTGTACATCAGTACTTTACCAGTAATTACTTCTCATTTTTTTAAAACTGGCCCTGTGACCTCAGATATTTTTTTAATCACAAGTCACTAGAGAAGAACAAACAAAAATTAAGTCCCACTTATTGGTATTAGTTGAAGAACAAATCTACACAAACTGGGAATTATTTTTAAATGGTGCAGTAGTTTATTATGATTACATAAAGTAGTTAGAATTAATGCTTAGGAAAAAATGTTTTTAGCTCCATGACTTCCTTAAGAAGAGAGAGAGAAAAGGAGAAGGAAAGGAAAGAGAGAGGTGGGTTAGGAAGAGAACTAGAACAACAAATTCTCTGTTCTCAGTGGGCTATAGGGAAGGCATATCAGAAAAGACTTTCCTTAGGGCATGACAGTGCTAAGTCTTGAAAGATGAGTAAGAGTGAGCCTACAGGGACTTCCCTGGTGGTCCAGTGGCTAAGACTCTGCGCTCCTAATGCAGGGGGACTGGGTTTGATCTCTGGTCAGGGAACTAGAGCCCACATGCTGCAACTAAAGATCCTGCATGCCGCAACTAAGACCCGGTACAGCCAAATAAATAAATAAATATTAAAAAAATAAAAGAGCCTGCAAAGGTGGATCTCACTAGGGAGAAGATAGACCACACTTTCAAGGAGATGGCATTTGAAACAGACCTGAAGAGTAAAGAGAAGTTAGAGATAAATGAAGATGACAGCAGGGGATTATAAGTGGATATGAAATCGTGAGCAAGGAAAAGGAAGTTAGAAACCAACGGGTTGATGACTGGCCTGTAGTCTAGATGCTCTAGACCCTCCAGTGTGGTCTGTGGACCAGCAGTATCAGCATCGCCTGGGAGTCTTGTTAGAAACGCAGCATCTCTGGGCTCACCCTGACTCCTCGACCAGAATCCACATTTGAAGATCCCGGGGTGACACGTATGCACTTTAAGCTTTGGGAAGTGCTGCTCCAGAACGTATTACTGGCCCTTAATCTTGGCTGAACATCGGAATCATCTACAGAGGTTTTTTGGTTTTCTTTTTTAAGTGTTTGATGCTGGGCACCACCCCAAGAAATTCTAAATAAACTGGTAAGGGAAGTGGCCTGGACACTGGGATTTTTTAAATCTCCCCAGATAATTCTAATGTGTACCCAAGTTTGAGAAGCAGTGGCGATTGTCAAACAATGCTTTTCAGTGGAGAGTATGGTCATTAAGCATGAAAAGGTTTATTGGGATGAACTGCAGAGCGCTAAAGGCGTAAGGGGGTGTGTGTGGAGCGGGGGTGGGGGGGTTGTTGTTGGGTTTTTTTTAGCTAGCCACTAGGGGCTAAATACCACCAGTATGTGAACCTATAGAGGAAAGGTTGGTTTTAACCTAAATATATTCCTGACTTGAAAATGTGACATGGAAAGTACAACATTCATCTGTGAAATATAACCTGAACTATAACCATGAGAATCCAATGAACAGCTGTTTTTCTATATTTTAAATGGTTCTTAAAATTTTTTAAAAATGTATAGTGAAATGACTAAATGGAACGATTGGTTTTCTGACTTGTTTTCCACTACACTTGGGTTTGAAAAGCATGAAAACCCAAGGACAGACAGATTCCTCAATGCAAATGCTTCTCTCTCAGATCCACTATCTAAACCCAGAAAGAGAAGATGACTCAAATTCTATTTCTGAAATGTCATCTTGATGGATCCTGCCCTTGCACCTTTCCATCAGATGGCGATCTCATCACAGTTTATACACTGTCAGTATTTTATAACAGGTCCACGGCCAAGCAGCCAAAGCGCTCATGCTTTTTGTGCAACGCTGTACTTGGTATAGGCTTTTGCCCAGTGAATAACCTTCCTGCACCCCGTGTAGCTGGGGCCTACACACCCTGATTGCGTGACCAAGAACAAGAGAGATTTATAAGGGCAAGTAACACCCAACTTTTTAAACTATCACCCACATTATACCTGAATATAAATGGGCATCAGTAATAGTTTTTTTAAATTATAGAAACACATCCACTATTTCTAGAAAGATAATGTTCGCGTGCATTGAGGTGCTGAGAGAAAGACCTTGCTTCTTATTGCAAGATTAATTGGGAAGCTGGACTGGTTTTTGGAAGATGAAGCAAAACAAAAAAAGTTCAACTGGGCTGTAGTGATGACTGCACATCTATATACATTTACTAAAAATTATCAAGCTATATATAATAGATGAATGATATGGGATATAAATTATATATCAGTTAAGCTGTAAAAAGTTGGGGGGAGGGTCAATTAGAAAAAAATTGCTAAGAATTCTCCCTAAGAAAACAAAGTGAGATCACCAGGGTAACATTATCATAGGAGCATCTGAGAAGCCTGGTGCCTGGAAGGTTAGGAATAGATGGTAAAAGCAGAGGTGAGAAAATCCTGATCTTCTTACTCTGATTTGCACATTCTCTGGGACATGGCCTGCCCAAATGAGTCACTTTCCTTCTCTGGAACCTCTGCAGAGTCATGGGAGTGGGGCAGGTGTTGAAATCACCTCAGAAGGAATTGATACTTTGATATTCTTGGCTCCAAGCTTTAGTGACCTGGGGCCTGGAGGTCAGTGCCACTTTTAATACAAAAAAGGAAGGCAGGACCATGGTGGGGCAGAGGAAGTGCTGTACTAACATGTTTACAGAAGCCAAGGTAGCCTGGGTGACCCATCTAAAGGGAAAGAAACTTCTCTGGGGTAAGTAAACAACCTCAAGGTCACTGAGAACACTTTTAGGCCCCAACAGAAGCAGAATTCTAGAGGTTCTCCTGGACCTGCAAAAATAGTCTGTTGCATGTATGGGAGTGAACAGGGTTGTTCCCAAAATTCATCTTGCCTGACTCGCCTTTTCTCTAGGGCCTATGTCTTGTTCTCGGGCAGGCATTCAGGTGTCACCCTTTCACACTGCTGGGGAGGAAGGGACATACGAAGGAAGAACTTTGTTTTATGGAGGAGGAGTTCCTACCAAGAACAATACTGCACAAGAGTATGAAAACCTCTGCCAAAGGATGTTGATTTATTTTGACTTATTAAGACTGGCTCTAAAACACTGATAACTTTATGCAGGTATTATCCAGTAAGGCAAGACGTTCTTAGTGGAGTCTCCATAAAAAAGCTCGAATAAAATTGATTTACCCTGTCATGACTGACATGAGGCAGGAGAAGGGAAGGTATTCTTTGCAATGGCAGAAGATAGTCTTTGATTTGAATTTGCACATGGAAAAGCAATTTCATAGTAAATGAAGTAAGGACACTGTTCTCCCGTCTTGAAAGGCTGCATTTTGCAGGGTGGGAGGCTTATTATACAACATAGAGGCATGACCGAGATGCTCCATCCTGACTCCGTACCCCTGGCCCAGTGTGCCCTTGAAAACCCCAGACATTTTGATGGAAATCTCAGAGCACCTTTGTCAGCCTCCTTACTTCACAGATAAGACTGAGACCCAGAGGTCTGCAAATGGCTTTCCCCAGTTCCTGAGTGAGTGACCCGAGCATCAGAGACTTCAGAACTAGAAGAGGGTCTTTCCGACTCCATCCCTGAAACCCCTAATATGGGAAACAATGTTCTGTGGAGGGGACAGGGTCACCCAGAGAAGGTCATTGCCTTCCAAGAGCTTTCTAGCACACTTCAGGGCTTTGTTCTCTGAGGCATCTAGCAAATCGCCTCAGTCAAAAGTATGTTAAACCACCCCGTTAGGAAGTCGAGGGCCCCCATTCTCTGAGGCATTTCTGCTGAAGGGCAAGGAAGATTTTGGCAAGTTCTTTAAAATAAATAAATAAATAAATAAAAGGAAGGGGGGGAAAGCTAAACTCACCACCTGTTGTTTCTCTATCCACAGGATCATATTGTTTTTATTGCCAGTATTGAGAAATTCATGGAAGATAAGTCAGCAGGAAGTAAAAATTCACGGAGAAGGGTGTGTGTGTTTGCTGCTTCCACACATTCATGGCATGATTTTTTTTTTAATGCACAAAGAAAAAAAAAGGAAAAGAAAACCACCCACATTTTAATTTAGCATGAGCCAATTTACAGAGCATGAAAATTCACTTTCATTCCCAGGATTGGCACGTGTGCAATTAGCAATGCAGTGTATATACGAGAAGCCATGCTGTTACCAGTTTATCTCAAAGTAATTTGGTGTCATTTACAAAAGGAAGAAATTCCTGCCGCCAGAAGAGACAGAAGGAGATGGAATGATCAAATCATGGAGAAACACTAAAATTACTAAAAATCCACAACAGCTCGCCTTATTTTTCTTGGACCCAAACTGTCAGGGTATAAACACTATTTGTTTCTTTTTTAAAACATCTATAGTTTTGCTGTAAATAATAACACTGTATAAATTCTAACAGAAAAAATGGAATAAATGTCAATAAGGCACTGCCTCTTAGAACACAACGAGAGTACTGCAGATGCATTTAACATAACGGGGGTCTCAAGTGACTTCACCCCAAAAGGAGGAGGAGGGGTGATGGGTAGGGGGATCTTCACCGATTCTTGTATATTAGCAATTATAATGTTTGTATACGCAAAACTGCTAGCTTGATTTTAAAAAAACAAATCTTTAAAATCTGCTGCAAATTTAAATAATTCCCCAAATGAGGAATTCTGTAGTTCTGTGAAAAAAATTTTTCTTCAGAATACTAATATTTTGATGCATGTGTATGACCTTATTTTGATTAAATCTTTTCCAATTTTGCAAACACTACAGTATACTGCGACACAGAAGATTTTATCTGTAAACACAAAGCCCTTCATCTAATATTTGTTGCTATTGCCAATTTTTCAATGAAATGACCTAAAAATGAAAAAAAAAATAACCTATACGGTAGTTGCTTTAGGGGGAGGGGGGTGCTGGTAGTGTTTAAAAGGGTAATGCTTGCCGCTTTAGAGGTGGATGGTGCTCATAAGAGGCCCCTGTCAGGGGTATTTTCAGTGGACTGCACAGAAATTCTTAGCTAGTAGAATGGCAGCACGCTGTAAACTTATTCCTGTATCGTGTACTGGCTGTAAGATGTAGACACCTTTCAGTAAGCCAATCATTTGTAACCATTCTAGCCATGTCATATTAGGTTAATAAGGCTGCTGTGTTTTAAAGGGCATTTTTATTTGGGTTTTGGTGAAATTCTTTAATTTGTTGATTATATTCATATAAAATCGGCATTTATTGACACATAGCTCTAATGACATATGTATGAGAAACCATACACTGGATGACCTAGTCGATTATTTAAGCATAAAATAAATTGTGTTAAACTCTTCACCTATCTGTGCTCTACAGTGTCCTTGTGTTCTCTGGCAAAAGGTAATTGTCTTAACTCCTTGTCTCTTGGCCGCAGCCGTCTTCCTCACCAGCCCGTTTCGTGCCTCTGCCTCTGTGGTCACTAAAGAGATAGGCCCCAACATTCAGTCCTGCCCTGCCAACTCCCAACTTAACACAAATTCTGTGCGTTTCATTGAGAAGCCAACAATTACAGACTGACTGACAAGTGATCTTTGCCCACAGCTGGTATGCTCTGCCCCCCACCCCAAAACGTGGAGAATCGGGGCTGTAACAGCTGGCACGTACAGAAGTTGTAAAAGAGCACTTCCAGGAACCATTCAGACAGCAGTTGTCTGTAGCCCATAAAGCAATCGTTTTTAAATTGACCTTCACTGTCCGTGCTTGTGAGCTGGGAGATTTCACATAGTAACCCAAATTTCTCACTTCTCTTGAAAAGCAAGATTTAGCAACCACGAGTCTCACTGCCAGAAGGCCCAACCTGCTGGGCCACACTGCCCCTGCCCGCTCCAGCCAGGCCTGGGGTCTCCAGGCACCACAGTCCCGTCCCCACTCCTCACACTGTGAGTGCCCTGGCTGGCCTGTAGGTGCTGCAGTCTGTGATCAGACACTACATGATAAACTCAACAAGGCGGAGACCGTGTCTGTTTTCATTTTTATTCTAGCCCAGAGCCTGGCATATAGTAACGGTGGTAGGAGCAACTGTCATCACCATTGCTGCAACTGGAATGCTCACAGTATGCCAGACGATTCTAAGTATGTTGCGCTTATTAACTCGGTCCTCATAGCAACTTTGTGAAGTAGATACTGTCTTTGATAGTAATCGTCCCTGTATAAATATTCAATGGGTGCTTAGAGCCATCCAGCAATGGCACAGATTTTCTGCCATTTAGGATTATTGCCAAACGGGACAAGTTGTTCCCAGTCAGGTTTCAGTATCAATGCAGAACACGTGTATAGGGAATCTACTGTGCATAAAGAATGGGGCTAGACTGCATTTGCACGGCATCCCCAATAAAAAGATATTCATTTGGCGCCCTTAGCCCTGCATCACAATCATCTTATGATGAGCAAACCGAGACCCCAGGAAGATTTTTTAAAATCCAGGTATCCTAACTTCCCATCTAAGTGTTATGAATTTCTGACTCACAGTCCTTGACAGAAAGGTATTTACCCTGAACTAGAAATTCAGTGAAGTGTACTTGTTTGGGTATTAAATGGTTGTTACGTTTATATACCTGAAAATTTGACTTCAGGGACATGTGATGGGCTAAACTTCAGGCCAAGCAAAAGTTCATAAATTTACTCAAAAAGGGAAGTATCCAAAGTAGGATAATCACGATTTTATTTGCATATACATAGGTATATGTATATATTTATATATGTGTGCGTGGACTGAATGCGGGCATGCGTTATATACAGTCTTCAGCCTGCTAGCTTATGAAAATATTTTAGCTTTCCTTGATTTACATTGCTGTTAAAAAAAATGAACTGTGATTGACAGATTCTGATATTTGCTGTGTTTTTCAATTTTATAATCCTACCAAACTCCTGAGTTTCTTACATTTAAATGTATTATCAGGGCTTCCCTGGTGGCGCAGTGGTTGAGAGTCCGCCTGCCGATGCAGGGGACGCGGGTTCGTGTCCCGGTCCGGGAGGATCCCACATGCCGCGGAGCGGCTGGGCCCGTGACCCATGGCCGCTGGGCCTGCGCGTCCGGAGCCTGTGCTCCGCAACGGGAGAGGCCACAACAGTGAGAGGCCTGCGTATCACAAAAAAAAAAAAAAATGTATTATCATTATTGTATTGCCAAGTTATGGCAATATACTGTGCGGGGTTATTTCACCATTTCTAAGAGGGATCTACTTCCCTGAACACATAAGCAGCCAGCCTTCTATTAATAAATTCTGCCTTGGCATCCTGATGTTCCACCATGTTCATTTTGGTACCATCCTGGGGTCCCATCAAGACATGTTTTTTTCCAGGGCAAATAAACAAACAGAGAAAGTTGTCTGCTTGCCTTTATTATTATGAGCATCGAGTCCCATCTGGCTATACGACAGGGATATGTGAGAAGCCCAGAAATATAAACCACAGGAATGATAACTCACCCTGTGAGTCTCTGAAGAAACCAGTGATCTAAACGCTAACTTCCTATCTGGGTGGCTCTGGATGCTCTTGATTTGTTAAAGAGGCCCTGGCATATTAAAAGGTGTGTGGTTTCCTGGTCATATGGCACTGCTTCTCTTTCACGAATTAATCATCAAACAGGCCGTAAGTACACATTTCCAACCCTGGGATTCGAGGCCAACTTTACAAGAGTTCTTTCAATAACGGAGACAAAAGGTTATCCGGCTAACCATGCACCAATACAAAGTCAATCAGTAAGTAACAGAGTGGACTCGGACGAGCATTCTTAGTAACAGGCCCAATAGCTTTCCCTCTTTTCCAGAGAATTAAATGCAGACAGTTCAACATAGGAGCAAAAAGAAATTTGCCATTATATCTGCTACACTCAATGACGGACGGCTACGAATAATAACGACAACTAGGTGAACCTGCAGTGAAGAAATTTTCTTCCTTATCCCTTGGTGCTTCCTGTGTTAAGGAATAAACACCCCGAGGGCTGCACTTCCAACAGGACATCCTGAGACTCCTCACCAATTCCAGAGGAGTTCCCAAGCACAGCAGAGATGAATACCCTCAGGGGGTTCGAAAGGATTGAGGAACCACTGGGCCCACAGGAGGCACCCCAGACGCAAGGACTATTAGGGCTTTTTCTCCAGGACCACCTTAGAACATCTTGTTGACATCCAGAAAAACAGGTGATCTCCTGGCCTAATTTCCCCCGCCATCCTCAACTGCCACTTTTCTCCTGACATCTAACTCAAGCAAGGGCGTAATTCTGAGAGCTGGGAAGGAATGATGATTTGCCAGCTTTTCAAAAGAGTTCCAGCACGTGAGGCACACCACCAGGTCCTCACACCACACCGCACAGCACTCTGAAGGGAGGGACTTTGTTTTGTTCTCTGCTGTATCCACAAAACCTAGAATACTGCCTGACGCCTCATACGTAGGTACTCAAAAAACATGCACTGAGTACATGAATGAATCAATCAACGAATGTCGAAGGGCAAGGAACAGTAAACGGGAAATGTCACTCTGGGCACCATCTTGTGCACCACTTTCTTTACAGGTTCAAGCAAGCTGTGAATCAAAAGAAAACACTGTTGTTGATTCTAATGACTTAACTCACCAAGGACTGACTTGTGTCACCGTCCTGCACTAGCCCTTTCCAGGTGCGCAATTCCCTTGTTAGCCACAAAGTCTTAAATACCTGGGTTTACCTCGTAAGCAAACAGCGCGTCCGTCACACTGCTGAATTAGCGTCTCTCCCACGGTCACGGGCCTTAGTCCTCCTCACTGACAGGCCACTGAGAAACCAGGCGAGAGAGTGGAGAACCCATCATGAACCCTCATCTCTATCAAAAAAGTCAGCTGAGCCTCCTCTCTTTCAGACATAATATCCAAAAGTTTTAAAATGTCTGACCACCTCAAGAGTCCCACCTCAGCGTTGCTAAGCGTTAGGCCCGTAAACGACCGGAGGTCCAGAAATGACACCCTAGAAGCCCCTGGACCAAATCCAGCCTACAGCAACGCTTTGTTTGGACCACAAAGAGTTTGGAAAAAACCAACATTTTTTAAAAATCAGGAGACTGTAGATGAAAAGGGGATTTCAGCTTCTTTTTAAGATCTGAAGAAGTGACAGTGCTCTTCCTGAAATGCCTTAGGACAACAGCCAGGTAGAGCTGAACCACGCCTGCCTCCTTTGGACGAGCTGTGTTTCACTGTTCACCACCGTCCCTCCTTACCCTATAGCTTCTAAAACTCAATCTACTTTATTCATTTCTATCCCCAGTCTCTGATCTAACGGGAGGAAGGAGAAGAAGGCAAATTGATGAGAGCCTGTTTAAATTCTTCCTTCTTTACAGCAAGCCAAACGTCTACCTCATTTTCATCCTGTCTCTCTCGGGGCCAATAAGAAGATGGGATAGAAGACTGAGTGACTGGGAAGAGGAAGATGAATGATGTGGTTCTCCAAATCCATCCATCCATCTCATTCAACAACGTGTAGTCACTGCCTGCCACTTTTCAGGTGCTCTCCTGGGGACAGGATACACCAATTTCCTGCCCACTGCCTTCAAAATGAGGAGGACATAAATAGCTTCTGCGTGAAATCGAAATCTAGGGCTCCTCGGGAAAGGAAGCCCTGGAATGACTTGTGCAAACAAAACTCCTAGCAGCCCCTCCGCAGCAGTGCATGCCGGAGAACAGGGCAGGCCGTGACGGATGGAGAGGAACGGCCCATGCTGCTCAGGCAGCCCCTGCGCACACCTGCTCTTCACAGTTAAGTGAGACTCGAGCCTGACAAAAGTATCAATTTCGGTAGAAAACTTTAAAACATTTCAAAGGTATTTTTAAAACTCTACAAGGGAATACAAGCCATCTTGCTTCCAAAGATTCTAAATTTAGGTGAAAACAGTTGAAACTTTCAACTCATGTTCCGTGTTCTTCACCTTCCCTACGTCAAGTCCCCCGTAATTCTGACGGCCTCACCAAGCCTCCCCCGCTGATGCCAACCCACACTGGTAGCTCAGGTGAACTAAACGAGTACCCCATGAGTACCCAGCACTCATTGAGTCTACATCCTTGATGGTTCCTCTGGACATCTGGCACTTCCAAGAACAAGGACTGTGTTTTCCACAGTCCCAAGAGCAAAGCTGGATGCACAGAGGGTATGATAAATGCCCTTCACAGGCTTCATCACTTATTGTTCTTTATGGTTGTCTTGCCAGAACCCAGCGATGCTGCAGTACACACTGATGCTCAGTCTGGGCATACATCCCACCCTCTGGAAGTCAATGCTTGAGTGCCATAAAGAGCAGCGCGAGAGCTGCCTCACAGCCTGGCTCACTAACACTGCCATCATGGTTGGCGCGCCTTGCCAGGTGGAGCTGAAAGCAAGTCAATAATGGGTATCTAAGGAAAAGCCTGTGAAACCGTAACCCATTCGAGGCCATGTAGATAGTGTACTTTTCTTCATGCTCCCTTTCCTCTTACTGCAACACCAGAGTTGCTCCACAGAGGGACTGCTCCCTGGCCTGCAGTGAAGACGAACCTCAGTCGACCCACACTGGGCATGCAGTGTGAGCCAGAAATGAACCTTTCTAGTCAGCCACTGAGATTCTTCAGTCATTCGTTAGTATAGCATAACCCACAATTAATATACAGGTCAGGCAGAAGACACCAAGGGGTGGCAGGTACTGGGTAAGCCCATTCCCCTGCTAAGAGTCTCCCTTGTGGGAGTACAAGCCCAGCTGTCAAGTTTTTTAAACGTTGGCAGTTAATTTGATTTTTTTTACCCAGTAATGTTGTGTGGATCAAACAAAACATGGGCCACTGGTGTTCAACCTCAGCCACTGGCTCTTGGCATTTGCAGAATGCACACACGCCTGGATCATGCTATACACACCTCCTGAGATGTGATTTTGAACTACACAGTCTGAAGCTGGTGTGCATAAGCAAGTGTCTGAATTCCTGAGTCAGCTGATGGATGACTTATCACCCCCACCTCAGTGCAGCGTGGTTGTTCTCTAAGTACCATTTCCAACGCTGAAACTCTCATTAAGTGTCTGAAGAAGTCACTTGACTTTTTTACATGCATTTTATTGCATTTTAGTGAAGAGTTGACCTTCACTTGTCCACCTGGGCCTAATGTGGCTCTGCCCACCTCTATAACCAAACCCTCCCATCCTGCCCTTCTCTCTCACTACACTCCAAACTAGTGATAAAGTATAGTCCATGGACTGGTCTTAGTCTGAGGATTTTTTTGTTGCCTGTTGCAATGAGATAAAAAACCTGACCCAGGGACTTCCCTGGTGGTGCAGGGGTTAAGAATCCGCCTGCCAATGCAGGGGGTATGGGTTTGATCCCTGGTCCAGGAAGATCCCACATGCTGTGGAGCACCTAAGCCCGTGCGCCACAACTACTGATCCTGCACTTTAGAGCCCGCGAGCCATAACTACTGAGCCTGTGTGCCACAACTACTGAAGCCCATGTGCCTAGAGCCTGTGCTCCATAACAAGAGAAGCCACTGCAATGAGAAGCCCGAGCACCGCAACGAAGAATAGCCCCTGCTCGCCACAACTAGAGAAAGTCTGTGCGCAGCAACTTAGAACCAATGCAGCCCAAAAACAAATAAAATTTTTTAAAAAAGAAAAACAAAACCTGATCCAGATTTTAAAGCAACTGTGTTACTAAGCATGTTCTTTATTTCAGTTAACTTTTTTTTTTAATATAGTAAGTCTTTCTTGAGAAGGAAAGGGTGCACAGACTTACAATCTGGTGCAAGCTCCTTATCCTGTCACAGACTGTTCCTTATCTTGTGCAGAACTCTGCATAGCACAGTTGTAGCCATACTAGCTTCCTTTGTGTTCCTCAAATAATGCCAAGTTCCTCCTCATCTCATTCCTATTTGTACTTACCCTCTGCCAGAGGAACTCTCATCTCAATCTCCAAATGTCCCCTCCTCAGGCCTTCCCTGCATGCCCTCTCCAAAGCAGCCTGACACCCACCCCTAGAATTCTCTGTCACACCACTTTACTTATTCCCTTCATAGCATTTATCACTAGAATCATCCTTTTTGTTTATTTGTACACTCGTTTACTCTCCTTCTTATTCACTGCTATATCCAAAGCCTCTAGCACAGGCCTGGTACTAGTAGGCACTCCGCATTTGTTGAACAAATGAATGAGGGGTGGAGGAAAGCACAGACAAGTATGGCTTAGGCCATATATCTGTGAATGCCAAGGAAGAACAGCAACATCTTCAGTGATTCATTGTCAACTATCAAAAAGATTTCATTTTCCTGGGAGGGCTGCTGAGTTTCCACCCCCGGTGCAGACTTGCTGAGAAGAGCTTTAGAATGCAACTCCCTCTCCACAGCCTCCTGCAAGAGCTTTGTTACTGACTGTCAGGTATCACTGTGGTGTTTTTCCATCTTGCACCGAGGCCACGTGATGGGAAGGTTGTTAAAATCATCTGGTATGTGTCACAGCAGAGCTTCAAATGACTCTTTGAATCACCCAAAGGCAGCCCAGCCCCTGCTAAACTGGTGCTTAAAATATGAGCCATCTTGCGCTTCCCTGGTGGCGCAGTGGTTGAGAGTCCGCCTGCCGATGCAGGGGACACAGGTCCATGCCCCAGTCCGGGAAGATCCCACATGCCGCGGAGCGGCTGGGCCTGTGAGCATTGGCCGCTGAGCCTGCGCGTCCAGAGCCCGTGCTCCGCAAGGGGAGGGGCCGCAACAGTGAGAGGCCTGCGTACCGCAAAAAAAAAAAAAAAAAAAAAAGAGCCATCTTTCTGGCTGAAACAAAAATCTTGCTGGTGGACTAGTAACAGAACAGAGAGACTAAGTGGCTACATTGTATAATGGCTGCAACTCTTCCTACCCTGAGGGGGCCAACCTGCAGCTGGAATCTAAATTCTCCTTTGGCTTCACAAGAGTCAAAAATCAGATGGTACAGGGCCTGGTGCAAGGCATTAAAGAGTAGTAGGGACTGTGGAAAACCTGAAAGCATGTGCCTCAACTAAAACCACAGTGGTTAGCTAGCTCTAACAAAATATTATAATGCAAGAATGCAAGCCCAGAAATTGTCAGCTCTTCTGATTTTTCAAGAGACACTGGAAATCTGTAAGAAGGGATGAAGGTGGGGTATGGATGTAGATGAGTATGGATATACATAAAATTCAACTCAAATGCTATTTATTTAGTTCATACTATGTCCAAGTCACTGTCCTAGGCATGTATATATGTCCTAGACACAGCTGTTTATTAAAAGTAAAAAGGAATAAGAGCTGAGACTCATGGACTCAAAAAGCTTTAATCTTACCAGAAAACCAAGACATGCTCTTAAATAAATAGAACATAAGACAATATGGGGAGTGCTGTGTATTAAATAAGTCTATGTGTATAAAGCACCAAACAGGCTTGACACATAGTAAATCCTACATGTGTTGGCTATCATTGTTGACTGTGTTACAATCATGATCTCAGGATTACTCCTGCCACAGTGAACCGGAGAAGGCCTAGCTGAGAGTCTTGCACATATTAGGTATTTAATAAACACTAGCTGAATGAATGAATGCTTGGTGAAAGAGCAGCATCTGACCTGGGACTTGAGAAATAAGAAGGATTTTAACATTGTGAAGAAAGGAGGCCTAGGCAAAAGGAACAAAGAAGCTAGAAGGATAAAGGCACCCAAAAGCATGCACAAACTCTGTTCTGGTCAGAACTTCAGGAGAAAGTACAGGAGGCAAGGATAGAAAGAGCAACTCACTATGGACAGCCTTGAATGCTACTCAAGACACCAAGTGGATCGCAGTAGACACTTGAACTCCATGTAAAGCCTGCTCTGCACAGCCTTCTAGATTGCATAAAAGACTACTCAGCCAAAAGTGAAACTAGTTTTCAAAAGCAGGCCCAAATTTTAGGTATTTAAAACAGAGAACAGAGTTTCATGTGCATACATGCTTTTATGTAGTTTACATCATGCTGTACTAGTTACAATGACCTCGGGCATTACACTTAACCTTTATATTTCTTCATCTGGGAAGCGGGGGTGATCGTTTTATCAACCACAAATGGTGGAAATGAGATCACCCACATAAAGCACTTCAAAAAGTCTCTGGCACAAAGTAGAATGCTCCATAAATGTTACCTACTTGTTATGACTTGTGGTGGCTTATTATACACGGAGAGGTAAAACAGAAGGAAGTGCCTTACTTGGGCCTCTCTTGTTGGTGAGCAGTGGTGCTGATATGAGACCTGTGACACAATCTTTTACGCTCTAGGATGCTACCCGCTGCTACAGAGGCCAGGGGACGTCCACTCAGGGACTTATAATCCAGCCCTGCCCCACTGCCTACCAAGGCCTCAGGGCTCCAGCAGTCCCCTCGCTCCCACCCTTGGCCCGGGACAAATGGGCCTGCGTGCCCAGCTCAGACTCCAAAAGGGAGCATCCTGCTAGAAACACCCACTCTGTCCCCACCATACAGCCCCACCCCTCTCTAAAGTTAGTCACTAACTCCTTCTCGAAAGAAGGAAGGTCCACCCTTGACACAATAGTCTCCAGTCTCATTCTTTTTTTTTTTTTTTTTTTTTTTTTTTTGCGGTACGTGGGCCTCTCACTGCTGTGGCCTCTCCTGTTGCAGAGGACAGGCTCCGGACACGCAGGCTCAGCGGCCATGGCTCACGGGCCCAGCCGCTCCGCGGCATGTGGGATCTTCCCGGACCGGGGCACGAACCCATGTCTCCCGCATCGGCAGGCGGACTCTCAACCACTGCGCCACCAGGGAAGCCCTCCAGTCTCATTCTTGTTTCTCCAAATCCACTTCCTCTGCACCACAAGAGAAGTGTTTTTCTGTTGTTGTTCACAGAGGCGTAAAATGTATCGGTATCTGGGGTGAGGAGTGAAGGCGGACTCATGGGACACTTGTAACCAGACACGATTTTTTATGAGTTGGGCCCACAATTACACCAAAAGATTAAAATGAAAAGATTCTGATGCTTGGATGATTTAACTACCTCTTGATCATCCAGAATAGTACTAAAGTTCACAGCTTACCAAGTCATAATGAGAGTGAACTCCTTGCAAAAAGCAAATCAGATATTCAAATGGAGAGCTGCCTCTACTGTGTACAGCCTGGGCAGGGGTCCACAGTGGAAGCATGATGACTTCCAGGTATGAGAGACAATGCCACACTAAGGATCCAGGCTCACGGGTCCAAAGTCAGGGCCACAGTCAGGACTGGAGATGCACGTTGTCATGAGGACACTGGGAGGCTTTTGAAAGCAATAACCTAGAGGCCAAGCTGAGTTTGGCAACCAAGCAGTTGGGATAGAAGGTGAGTCAGGAAAAACCGGATTCAGGATTGTTGTCTAATGCCTTCCCTGTTGCCTGAGCCTATTTCTGTTACACCACCTTCAAATGTGGCAGCTTTCGATCCAGCGGCAACTTAAAGGCACCACACGCTTCAGACACAAGTCCCTTGCAAAGTACAAAGTACCTCAGCAACACAGGTTGTTTTCAATGGTATTGCTAGTGAACACTGAACGGTGGCTGATTCATCAGAAATCATTCAGAGCCTATTTGCTTTTCACAAGTGTCTGTTCTATTATCTTGGCCCAGGGAGGAGCCATTCTTAATTTCAAGGCATTGTTGCTTTTATTTCTTTGCTCCTGTGTAGCCAACAGGAACAAGAAAGCACTAGGCTCTAAAGACTTATTTTCTCCTGATTTTTCTAGCTTTCCAGGTATTATAAATTTTCCTTGTTTTTTAGTCTGTTTAAAAGCAGCAGGGCTTCCCTGGTGGCGCAGTGGTTGGGAGTCCGCCTGCCAATGCAGGGGACATGGGTTCGTGCCCCGGTCTGGGAGGATCCCGCATACCACGGAGCGGCTACGCCCATGAGCCATGGCCGCTGAGCCTGCGCGTCTGGAGCCTGTGCTCCACAACGGGAGAGGCCACAACAGTGAGAGGCCCGCGTACCGCAAAA
>NW_020175199.1:3426303-3487231 GCF_003031525.2 Neophocaena asiaeorientalis asiaeorientalis
GTAGATAGCTAGTGGGAAGCAGCCGCATAGCACAGGGAGATCAGCCTGGTGCTTTGTGACCACCTAGAGGGGTGGGGTAGGGAGGGTGGGAGGGAGACGCAAGAGGGAAGAGATATGGGGATATATGTATATGTATAACTGATTCACTTTGTTATAAAGCAGAAATTAACACACCATTGTAAAGCAATTATACTCCAATAAAGATGTTAAAATAAATAAATAAATTTTTAAAAAAAGACGACCTAAGGAATATCAGAAAATATTTGCAATTCATATATCTGATACAGGGTTAATATCCAAAATATATAAAGAAATCATGTAATTCAACAGCAAAAATACAATCCAATTTTAAAATGGTCAGATCTGAACAGACATTTTTCTAAAGACGACATACAAACGGCCGATAGGTACATAAAAATGAGCTCAACATCACGACCTATCAGGAAAATGCAAATCAAAACCACAATGAGACATCACCTCACAACTGTTAGAATGGCTAATTAACAAAAAAACGAGCTAACAAGGGCTGGTGAGAATGTGGAGAAAAGGAAACCCTCACGCACTGTTGGTAGGACTGTAAATGGGTACAACCACTATGGACAACAGTATAGAGGCGCCTCAGAAAATTAAAAATAGAACTACCATATGATCCAGCAATCCCACTCCTGGGCATTTAACTGAAAAAAAAAAAATGAAAACACTAACTCAAAAAGATATCTGTACTCATCTTCATTGCAGCATTGTTTATAATAGCCAAGATATGGAAATAACCTCAGTGTCCACTGATGGATGAATGGTGAAGAAAACATGGTATATATACAATGGAATATTATTCAGCCAGAAAAAGAAGGAAATCCTGCCATTTGTGACAGCATGGATGGAGCATGAAGGAAGGAGAAAGATAAATATCATATGATTTCAAATATATGTGAAATCTTTAAAAAGAAAGAAAAAACAAACTCATAAATAGAGAATAGACTGGCAGTTGACAGAGGTCAGGGGGGAGCGGTGTGGGCAAAATGGGTGAAAGGGGTCAAAAGGTACAAACTTCCAGTTATAAAATAAGTCCTGGGGATGTAGTATACAGCATGGAGACTATAGTTAAACAATACTGTATGTATATTTGAAAGTTGCTAAAAGAATACATCTTAAAAAGTCCTTCTCACAAGAAAAAAAAATTTGTAACTACGTGTGGTGATGGATGTTTATTAGACTTATTGCAACCATTTTGCAATATATACAAATATTAAATCATCATGCTGTACACCTGAAACTAGTGTAATGTTTTCTGTCAATTATATCTCCAAAAAAATTCTCCTGCAGACATCAAGCGAGAAGAGACAAAATGCAGAAGTGGTAGAGGCACAGGCTTCTCAGTGTGACAGACCTGGCTTCACATTCTCACTCACTGTGATCTTGGGCAAATTATCTTTCTATATGCAGATGGGATACTAACCCCTCCTGGCAAGGGTGTTTGAGGATTTAAGATCGTTTATGTATAAGTCCTTGTCCAGTAATGGTAGCTATTATCATTTTAATCACAGCAAAATGTTGACCAGGAATTAAGTTACCAGGGCACTAAGAGAATCCAGCTGAACACTGTGCAGACTAGCAAATGAGTCATTTTAAAGGTTCTTTGTGCTGTGGCAGGAGCACAGCATGGTTGGGTAGGAATGAAAGGAAGCAGTACGTGAGGGGCAGGAAGTAAACGGATCGTGAGTCAAAAACATGCTCTATCTTTAAATGTGTCTCATTATAATTGCTCTGAAAACTGTACTAAAGACATATGTTTCACATTGTTTATGGAGAAAATGAATTATTAAAAAAAAGAGAGATCTTTCCATTCTTGACAGAATTGAAAATGTCTACCTTTACCTCCTCCCCCAAAGAGGGGGAAAAAAGAGAGAAATTTGTTTTTGTCTTAGAAAATGTATAATGATTAAGATACCTTGTTAATAAGCACATTTTCTTGACTTCTAAAATGAGTTCTACAGGCCAGTATTAGATCAGAGTTATGCTTATTGCCTGTATGTAGGGGGAAAAAATGGTTTTAAGTACATTTGCATCCCTTTATTTGTCTAAAATCCTAAGTATCCTGTTGTCATGGAAATACATTCCCTGACCATCAAATATTAGGTGTGTTTGTATTCTATGCAAAGAGATTTCCAGTATTTTTCACACTTGCCAATCTCATACAGAAGAAAGCTGATTATTCAGGATTCAGATATAACACAAGCATCTGGCATGATTAATCCACTAGCTTGAACTGAAATAGAGTTGAAAGGAGGCATTGATAGCTATGGAATGACAAGAAGAAAGAGAAGGATAAAAAAAAAAGAATAAAATCAAAGAGTGAGGGGGACTTAGGTAAGAACTGTCACACAATAAGACTGCATTTTTTTTTTTTTTTTTAATTTTGGCCAAGCTGTGCTGCTGGTGGGATCTTAATTCCCTGACTAGGGATTGAACCCCGGCCACTGCAGTGAAAGTACCGAATCCTAACCACTAGACCACCAGGGGACTCCCTGCATATTTCTTTTCTGTACTTTTCTAATGCTGATAGGAAAGGTTACCAGTCAGGGTTCTTAGTTGAAAACAAAGGAAATCCACCCGGCTAACTTGAGCAAAAAGGAGTTTACTGAAAGAATGTCAAGCAGCTCACAGAATCCAGGGAAAGGTTAGAGCTTTGGAAAATGAACACAAATCAAGGGAAGCTGGGAGGCTGGAACTGGAGCCAATGTCATGTCACAAGAGAAGCCTGCTTAGGGAGACCCTGCAACTTGTCAAGGACACTCAAAGCCACCACTGCTGGCAGTGGCTTGAACCCAAAACTGTCTTTGCTTCTTTGTGACACTCACTCCAGACACAAAGTCTTGGATAGGCTGAGCTCAGGTGGTCCTAGTGCCCAGGAGTCAAAAGGATACGGCCTTTTCAATTTCCACAATTGGCATTTTCCACCTCCTACCAGCCTCATCAAACAGGAGGAGGCTTGGATATCGGGTAGCACCCCCCGAACATAAAGGTTCCCCACAGAAGTATTCTTTTGTGTTCATGGTTTATATACTCTACCTTCAGAAAACACTTAAAGAGGCTAACAATAAAAGGCACAGATTCAATGGATGTGTGGGGAAAAGAAAAAAAGGACAGGAATTTAGAAGCCATGGAAAAAGACCAGAAAGGCCACAGGAGATTGGGGCAAAGAGGTGCTAGAAGTAGAAAGAAAAAAATGGTTTCTATTATTTCTGTTACTCTTTTCCCTTACATTCTTCCTATGTTTTTCTCTCTTCCTCCTCCTATGCAATTTCTTTCACTCTCAGTAGTGTGAAAAGGTATAAAAAGCCTCTCCCAATCCATAGGATTTCTAGAACTTGTTCTTCAGTTATCCTGGATTTGTTTGAGATTTAGACATAAAGGACTGCTAGTATACGATGTTGAAATCTTATGTTATTGGCCAAGGTTTTAAAAGAAAAATTCTCCGAATCTCTCCAAAAAATGATGAGTGACTGAGTTCGAGTGCTATGATGAGATGAGCCTAAGCCTGAGTCATGAAAAAAACCCATATTCTAGTCCGAGGTTTTGCCTTAGAGGTGAGATGACCGCAGGAAACCACCTAACGTCCATCTCAGTGCTCAGAGCAGCTGCAGTGACAGAGACTATACACACGAAAGCTGAGGTGCTTCTGAACAACCCTATGGATTCGTTTATCCATTCATCCACCTATTTATTCACTGAGAACTTACTATGTGATAATCATAGTGAATAAGACACAAAGGTTACTACCCTGAAGCTTATATACTAAAAGTGTATTTAGGGTTTGGACAGAAACTCAAATGCCTTCAGTGGCCAGGAAAGTAACAGAAATTGTGAAACAGCCATTTTTCTAACAGTGTTGTGGGATGGAGACTGGCTATGTGCAAGTCCTACCCAAAGGCATTCAGTCTGAAATACAGAGAAATCTGTTGCATTTCTATACATGAACAATGAAAGATCAGAAAGAGATATTAAAGAAACAATCACATTTACCACCACACTGAAAAGAACACAATACCTAGGAATAAACCTACCTAAGGAGGCAAAAGACCTGTACTTCGAAAACTATAAGACGGTGACGGAAGAAATCAAAGATGACACAAACAGATGGAAAGATATACCATATTCTTGGATTGGAAGAATCAATATTGTCAAAATTACTATACGACCCAGGGCAATCTACAGATACAATGCAATCCCTATCAAATTATCAATGGCATTTTTCACAGAACGAGAACAAAAAAAAACTCAAAATGGATTAAAGACCTACATGTAAGACCGGATACTATAAAACCCTTAGAAGGAAACATAGGCGGAACACTCTTTGCCATAAATCACAGCAGTATCTTTTTGGATCCACCTCCTAGAGCAATGAAAATAAAAACAAAAATAAACAAATGGATCCTAATTAAACTTAAAAGCTTTTGCACAGCAAACGGAACCATAAACAAAACCAAAAGACAACCCACAGAATGGAGAAAATATTTGCAAATGATGTGACCGACAAGGGATTAATCTCCAAAATTTACAAACAACTCATGAGGCTGAATATCAAAACAAAAAACAGGGCTTCGCTGGTGGCACAGTGGTTGAGAGTCCGCCTGCCGATGCAGGGGATACGGGTTCATGCCTCGGTCCAGGAAGATCCCACATGCCGCGGAGCGACTGGGCCCGTGAGCCATGGCTGCTGAGCCTGTGCATCCGGAGCCTGTGCTCCGCAACGGGAGAGGCCACAACAGTGAGAGGCCCACGTACAGCAAAAAAAAAAAAAAAAAAAAATCAAAAAATGAGCAGAAGACCAAAATAGACATTTCTGCAAAAAAGACAAACAGATGGCCAAGGGGCACATGAAAAGAGGCTAAACATCACTAATTATTAGAAAAATGCAAATCAAAACTACAATGAGGTATCACCTCACACCAGTTAGAATAGCCATCATGAAAAAGTCTACAAACAATAAATGCTGGTGGGGGTGTGGAGAGAAGGGAACCCTCCTATATTGTTGGTAGGAATGTAAATTGGTGCAGCCACTCTGGAGAACAGTATGGAGGTTTCTTAAGAAACTGAAACTAGAACTACTATGTGATCCAGCAATCCCACTCCTGGGCATATATCCAGAGAAAAACATGGTTCAAAAGGATACATGCACGCAATGTTTACTGCAGCGCTGTTTACAATAGCCAAGACATGGAAGAAATCTAAATGTCCATTGACAGATGAATGGATAAAGATGTGGTACACATATATAATGGAAAAGTACTCAGTCATAAAAAAAGAATGAAATAATGCCATTTGCAGCAACATAGATGGACCTGGAGATTATCATACTAAGTGAAATAAGTAAGACAGAGGAAAGACAAATATCATACGATATCGCCTATATGCAGAGTCGAAAAAAAATGAACTTATTTACAAAACAGAAACAGACACTCAGACTTAGAGACCAAATTTACGAACTTATGGTTACCAGCGGGGAAGGGTGGGAGGAAGGGATAGACTGGGAGTTTGGGACTGACATGTACACACTACTATATAAGATAGATAATCAACAAGGACCTACTGTATAGCACAGGGAACTCTGCTCAATATTCTGTAATAATCTAAATGAGAAAAGAATTTGAAGAAGAATAGATACATGTATATGTATAACTGAATCACTTTGGTGTACACCTGAAACAAACACAACATTGTTAATCAACTATACTCCAATATAAAATAAAAATTAAAAAAAATTCTTCTAAGGGCATCCCAGGAATGTTTATCATAATGATTAAAAGGTTAGTATGGGTATCTCTAAGAAACCCAGCACTAAGAAAAGGGAATATCTGTAAACTTTATTTTATTTTAAGGAGTGCTATTGTCAATATAAATGTGGACAAGACACCTAAGTCCTCAAATTAGGCCTTCAAAAAACACTGTTTCAGGACTCTGGTCAGTACATAATGTCATAATGATAAATTCTTTGGCCCCAAATACTTTTCATATGTTTTATCATTTGCCGTTGAGAAGACTTCAGAATCATGATAAAATATTCAGGATCAAATAATATACCCATGTAACAATACAGCTTGTATAAATATTGACTTGTATACAAATTACATTGTGGAGAATCAGGCACAAATTTTCTGTGTACCTTTTCTATCTTGATTTGACTTCTAGGTTGTTTTGAAATTGTTTTCAAAATGCATACAAGGATAACAGAAAAATGTTGCCTCATCCTGTGAGCACAGTTACTACAGAACCTACCAAAGATGTTTATTAAAAGTGATTCCAAAGAAAAAAGGCATTCAGTCTGTTTATTTAAAAAAGAAGACGGGACTTCCCTGGCAGTCCAGTGGTTAAGACTTCGCCTTCCAATGCAGGGGGTTGCGGGTGCGATCTCTGGTCAGGGAGCTAAGGTCCCACATGCCTCATGGTCAACAAAACCAAAACGTTAAAAAAAAAAAAAAAAGGCATGAATATAAATAAATAAGCAAAATACAGGACACTGAATGCAATAAAGTATGTACATATTAATACAGGATTGAAAGTGATTTGTTCTGCCAAGCGTGGGGTGGTAAGGGTATTACAGAAAGTTTCCAAGAGAACATGATGCCTGAAGAGGGTTTTGAAAGACCAATAGGAGATTCCCAGGCAGATTAGTTGGGAGAAGGGCATCTCAGGCAAAGTTAATATCATGTGGAAAGGTATGCAGGACTGAAACATTCCGTGCATAATGGGATCCACAAGATGTTTGAAGTGATGGAAATCCGGAGGGAATCAAGAAAGAAATGAAGACTAGAGCCAGGCGCTAGGGACAATGAATGGAGGGCCTCTTGTGACCATCTATGGGCAAGTGGGAAACAACACAGGGGATTCAAACAGTGAACAGGGAGGATCTGGAAGGAGTCAAGTGGACAGATTTGAGAAGCATAAAACTGCAAGCAAAGAGAGTTAGGAGAAGGGATGGCAGCATCACAGATGAGAGATGAGGAGGCCCTAACTGAAGGGACCGTGAAGATGGAGAGATGCTAGATTGAAGGACTACCCAGGAAGTAGGGCAGAGAAATGTTAGTGGTTTAAGAAATCTGTGCATTAACCTAGTGTGCTGCCACTGAAAGAGATCTCTGAGGATCAGGGAGGTAGGAAGAGAACAAGGAGGCCACAGTGTCATAAAGGTCGACAGAGGAGACAATTTTCAACGGAAATGGATGTCAACAGATTAAAATGTTATGAAAAGTTATGTAAGTCAGGGGCAGAAACATTTTTGTAAAGGTTTGATGTCTGTAAGGCTTTTAGACATTTTGGTAAATGCAGTATAAGCAGTTTTAATAAATGTTAAGGGTTACGCCAAAATGGAGAAATAAATACATCTCAGAAAAGTAAGGCCATTGTGAAGAGCCTAGCCCCACAGCCCTGTACGGTAGATGCAGGAAGGGAGAGGTGAAAAGGCCTATCTGATGGCTTTTGTTTCACCACCCAAACACTCCTCCTCCTTCTAATGACATCATCTTGATTTTTCTTTGGAGAACTAATCCTCCATCTCCCAGAACCTACTTGGCTGAGGATGGACACTCCCTAAGCTGTATGAACACATGACCCTAGCCTGGTCAATCAGAGGATTCCATGCCCTTGGCTACAGCAAGTGATTCAGACATCAGCCCATAACACAAACTAGACCATGGAGACACAGTACATTGCTGTTTTTGTGTGTGTGTGGACTTGTTTTTACGTTTTTCGTTTGGTTTGGTGTCAGTTGGGTGTGCTTGTTTATTTGCTTGTTTTAGAGCTTTGGGGCTCCTTTCTTCCGGAACTACTAAGCCTGTGGGATATATGCCTGGAGATGCTGGAGATCATCAAATGCAGAAAGCCTGCCTAGGGACAAGGCCAACACAAAGGAAAGAAGAACTGAGAGATGCAGAGAGGGACAGGGGAGGAGAGAGAGAGAGAGAGACTAGATTCTAAAGTCATCATTTGATCACTTGAAGCCAACTATACTCACACACTTTTCAGTAAAATGAGCCTCTTTATTTTTATTTAATCCACTTAAGGTGGTTTTCTGTCTCCTCTAACCTAAAGAGCCCCATGTGAAACAGCAGGTGGAGAGGTGTTGGAAGCAAGCCAGTTCCAGTACAGCCTTGCCTGGGGCCAACTCTGATCACAGATCTCCAAGTAAGCTTCATCTGCCCCTCCATCAGCTCGTACTTTAGGGGCCTTATCATCCAACTCCTGTAGGGTTCATTGAGGAGCAGCTCGTCCTGAGTCTGGACCATACTATTACTGATGGAACAAGGTTTCTGGAACCCAGCACTGAAGAAAGAGATATAGTACATTTCCTAGAATTCTTAGAGCCAGGACTCCTGACTGCTGCTATTCAGCAGGAACTCAAGGACCAGACCACCCTTCTCTGCCAAATAAGCCAATGCTGGAAAAGCAATTACCCATAAGAAAGGGAATTCCAAACTCCTGCCACTCTGCATTTAAAATGGGTGATCAGGGCTCCTTTATCACAGTTGTACAAGCCATGCAGCACTCAACTCCAAGGGCAGCAAACACTGTTCAACCTGTTCAACCTGCATAGCCATATGCAAAGATCCTGGCAGATACTCACTAATGAGCTAATTGACATTGGCATCCTGGACTCTTAAGTACAGAAAGGCTTTGCACCTTTGTCAACTACAGAGCAGGCTGAGAATGAGAGAAGCCATTTGCAATAGCTTGGACAGCAAAAGCCCTTAGCGTTTCAGTTGTTCAGGAATGAGCTGAGCTGCCTGTGTGAAACCACCTTGTCCTGGTCCTCTGAACTGAGTGTGGGGCAGGGTTCACTGTCAAGGTTAACTCAACAGTCCATCCCGGTCTGAGCCCCTGTACCATTCTCCTTCCCAAGGGGGCTAAGTTAAGCCAACACCAAATAAAACAGCTGTTCCTCAAGAAGGCACCTAGATTTTTGGCAATAGTGTAATTGAGCCGATTTATATTAAAAACCAGGTAGACCTAATTTAAATGTGCAGCAGAGTCAGAGTTTGGAGGCTTTTTCAAACCCTCAGATTCCATGGTGCCCCTTTCTCTTCCAGATATGCAACACAGTAAAAACAGGTTAACGTATGCAACTTCAGATAAGAAATGCCCAAAATCTTTCCAAGGCCTGATATTGAGTCCACACTTCAAGATATGAACAGTGTGTCAATGAGGCCTAGACACAGGTCTTTGCTATAATCAAGCTCATGTGAGAAGTACAGAAATTGTCTCTATCTCCCCAAAGCAGAGTAGGGTCTCAAGGACCAAGTAATTCACCTAAACCTCAATTAGAGCAACACTGAGATAACAGTATTACGTTGTTTTTTTTAACTCCTTAAAACTAAATATCCATCTTTCTTAAGTCTTCTGTAAAGCTGCAAAGTATTAAAAAATAATCTTCTCCCTTACTGTAATTACCATAGGCGATCTATTTGCACTCACAGGTACAATTTGATTGGAGTTGTTTGTTTGTTTTAAACCAGTAAGAATTCCTACTTGTAGCTAATGATCTCCTCACTCTACCTGAATTTTTTTCTAAGTAACAGAAGCTTTAACCTTGGATGATCTACGTTTTAGAAGTCTATACTGTGCACTTCCAAGGAGGCACTGTTCTAAAATGAGAACTGCATTTGCAGTTGGCACCGGCCCTTGTCTTCTTTCTGTCTCACTTACCATGACAGGCTCTCCCAGCCCAACATCAAATATTCTGCTAGTTTACATCTATGCAAATCAAACAGAAAAACCTTTGGTTCCCTTTAGCTTTTCAGAGATATGGATTATGGCTAGAAGGTCATAGCAAGAACAGTTACCATTTATTAAGTAATGAACATGTGTTTTACAGATACTATCTCTAATCCTAGAATAACCCAGCAAGAGAGGTAACGTGAGCTTAATACCAAGAATTATTTGGTGTTACAGCTGGAAGAATCAATATTGTCAAAGTGACTATATTACCCAAAGTAATCTACAGATTCAATGTAGTCCCTATTGAATTATCAATAGCATTTTTCACAGAATTAGAACAAAAAATTCTTACATTTTGTACAGAAACACGAAAGAACCCGAATAGCCAAAGCAATCTTGAGAAAGAAAAAGGGAGCTGGAAGAATCAGGCTTCCTGACTTCAGACTATACTACAAAGCTACAGTCATGAAAACAGTATGGTGCTGGCACAAAAACAAAAATATAGATCAATGGAACAGGATAGAAAATCCAGAGATAAACCCACTCATCTATGGTCACCTAATCTATGACAAAGGAGGTAAGAATATACAATGGAGAAAAGACAGTCTCTTCAGTAAGTGGTGCTCAGAAAACTGGACAGCTACATGTAAAGGAATGAAACTAGAACATCCCCTAACACCATATACAAAAATAAACTCAAAATGGATCAAGGGCCTAAAAGTAAGGCTGGGACACTATAAAAATCCTAGAGAAAAATACAGGCAGAACACTCTTTGACATAAATTGCAGCAAATCTTCCTTGATCCACTCCCTAGAGTAATGAAAATAAAAATAAACAAATGGGACCTAATTAAACTTAAGTGTCTGCACAGCAAAGGAAACCATAAACAAAACCAAAAGACAACCCACAGAATGGGAGAAAATATTTGTAAATGAAGTCACTGACAAGGGATTAATCTCCAAAATATACAAACAGCACATGCAGCTCAATATCAACAAAACAAATAACCCAATCAAAAAATGGGCAGAAGATCTAAATAGACATTTCTCCAAAGAAGACATAGAGATGGCCAAAAAGCACATGAAAAGATGCTCAACATCACTAGTTATCAGAGAAATGCACATCAAAACTACAATGGTGGTGGGGCTTCCCTGGCGGTCCAATGGTTAAGCCTTCGCCTTCCAATGCAGGGGGTGCGGGTTCGATCCCTGGTTGGGGAGTTAAGATCCCACATGCCTCGTGGCCAAAAGACAAAGAAAAAAATATAAAACAGAAGCAATATTGTAACAAATTCAGTAAAGACTCTAAAAATGGCCCACATCAAAAGAAAATCTTTTAAAAAACTACAATGGTAGTTGTATAATCTCACACCAGTCAGAATGGCCATCATGAAAAAGTCTACAAACAATAAATGCTGTGTGAAGAAAAGGGAACCCTCCTACACTATTAGCGGGAATGTAAATTGGTACAACCACTATGGAGAACAGTATAGAGTTGCCTTAAAAAACTAAAAACAGAACCACCACATGATCCAACAATCCTACTCCTGGACATATATCCAGAGAAAACCGTAATTCAAAAAGATACATGCACTCCAATGTTCACTGTGGCACTATTTACAATAGCCAAGACATGGAAGCAACTAAATGTCCATCAGCAGATGAGTGGATAAAGAAGATGTGGTACAGAGACTTCCCTCGTTGTCCAGTGGGTAAGATTCTGCACCCCCAATGCAGGGGACTTGGGTTCAATCCCTGGTCGGGGAACTAGATCCCACCTGCATGCCGCAACAAAGAGTTCGCATGCCGCAACTAAGAGTCTGCATGTCACAACTAAGAAGCCCGCGTGCCTCAACTAAAGATCCCACATGCTGCAACAAAGATTCCACCTGCCGCAACTAAGACCCAGTGCAGCCTAAATAAATATTGAAAAAAAAGAAGATGTGGTACATATATACAATGGAATATTATTAGCCATAAAAAAGAATGAAATAATGCCATTTTCCATAACATGGATGGACCTAGAGATTATCATACTAAGTGAAGTAATTCAGACAAAGACAAATATCACACAATATCACTCATATGAGGAATCTAATTTTTTTTCCTAATATATGATAATTTTTTCATTTTATTTATTTATTAATTAATGTTTTGGCTGTGTTGGGTCTTCATTGCTGCAGGCAGTCTTTTCTCTCTAGTTGTGGCGAGTGGGGGCTACTCTTTTTTTCTTCTTTTTTAAAATAAATTTATTTATTTATTCTTGGCTGTGTTGGGTCTTCATTGCTGCGCGTGGGCTTCCTCTAGTTGCAGCGATTGGGGGCCACTCTTCGTTGTGGTGTGAGGGCTTCTCATTGTGGTGGCTTATCTTGTTGTGGAGCACAGGCTCTAGGCATGCGGGCTTTGGTAGCTGCAGCACAAGGGCTCAGCAGTTGTGGTTCGCGGGCTCTAGGGTGCACAGGCTTCAGCAGCTGTGGCGCATGGGCTCAGTAGTTGTGGCTCGCAGGCTTAGTTGCTCCACAGCATGTGGGATCTTCCTGGACCAGGGCTCGAACCCATGTCCCCTGCATTGGCAGGCGGATTCTTAACCGCTGCGCCACAAGGGAAGTCCCCTAATTTTTTAAATGTTACAAATGAACTTATTTACAAAACAGAGACAGACTTACTGATATCAAAAAAAACTCATGGTTACCAAAGGGGAAATGTGGTGGGGGAAGGAATAAATCAAGAGCTTGGGATTAACATACACACACTACTATACATAAGATAGATAACCAACAAGGACCTACTGTACAGCACAGGGAACTCTACTCAATATTCTGTGATAACCTATATGAGAAAAGAACCTGAAAAAGAATGAATATATGTATATGTATAACTGAATCACTTTGCCGCACACCTGAGCCTAACACAACATTGTAAATCGACTACACTCCATAAAATTTTAAAGTAAATAAATAAAATACTATTATTAATCATTTTTACTGTGATCAAATTTATCTATATTTAAATAAATATAATAAAAATGGTGATTTTTGCTTATTCCACTTGCTTTTATTTTTTATAAATTTATTTTATTTATTTAATTTTTGGCTGCATTGGGTCTTCATTGCTGTGCACGGGCTTTCTCTAGTTGCAGTGAGCAGGGGCTACTCTTCATTGCAGTGCACAGGCTTCTCATTGCAGTGGCTTCTCTTCTTGTGGAGCACAGGCTCTACATGTGCGGGCTTCAGTAGTTGTGGCTTGCAGGCTCTAGAGCGCAGGCTCAGTAGTTGTGGCGCACAGGCTTAGTTGCTCCACAACATCTGGGATCTTCCCAGACCAGGGCTCGAACCTGTGTCCCCTGCATTGGCAGGTGGATTCCTAACCACTGTGCCACCAGGGAAGCCCATTGCACTGACTTTTTAAAAAAATAAAGATACAGTTTTTATTACTGTTTTTAAAATTTTATCTTGAGAATTTTTCTGGAAATAATTATAACAGCTATGCAATTTTCATCAAATAAATGAATCATTTACTGAAAAACAATAAAATTAAAGTTAAAACTTCAGCTGATTTTACAATCACACAAAAAACAAGGTCACAGTGAAATAATGAATCTTCTATTTCTAGAGAAAAATAAATTATAATATTATCAAACATATGCTTTTGAAAACCACAGAGAAATTTTAATCTAAAAAGAGAGATTCACGGAACTGTAAAGAGTTGAACAGTTGGTGGTCGGGGGTTCATAAGCACTCTGAAGTCTTTTCTGTGTTTGTGCATAAGTGCAGCTGGTGGGAGGAGAGGAAAGGGAGTTTATGATATCAGATTCTCAAAGCAGTATGTGACTCAAACAAGGGTTAAGATTAATTGTAGTAAAGTATGAGAAAAACATTTAAACCCTGTCCATTATTGGAAGCTCTGACCATCTTTGACTGCAGTCCAAAACAAGAACTAGCAAAAATATAGGTACAAAATCTCTGAATGCCAACACTCAGCACAAAGGATCTTTCTGGAGCAATAAAAGAGCTGACTCTGTCTGTGGCCCTTAGTAACATCCAGAGAGCCAATAATCCATCAGGTCATTGTCCCTCTCTATCCACCAACAAAGGAGCAAGCCCAAAATGTATAAGGGATTTGCTTTGTTTTTCTGAATACAGAGCCCTAGCCGTTCACAGCAGCTGGAGTCAGTCCAAGCAGCATGCTGGAAGAGGATGGGCTGTGTATTTCATTTTTATAGACCAAATGGCTTCTCAATAATTTATCATCTGTGTGATGGAGAAAAGTACCAATAAAATGTGACTGTAAATCTCCACCTTCTTCAAGGATCAAGGACGGAGCTACAGAAAGCTAAAATGGAAATGACAACACATTTTGTGAGCTAAAAATGTATGTTTTCCAAAATCAGATACTGCCCCCATTTCTTGAACTCAACGTCCTTGAAAATGCCTAATTTGAAAAGTAGGGGAAATAGGGTTGGGAGTGAGCAGAAGAACTGAGCATATCTGGGCAGCCTATTGAGTGGAATCTTCCTGAGGTAGACTCTTTGATAAGAGTTCCCTATGAAATGTTTTATCTGCTATATTCTGTTAACACACAGAACTACATCACTGTAATATCATCACAGAAGGGTTTTCATAGATAAAGGAAAACAAATCATGCACACGAGGAGGAGGATGCGGCTCATATTACTAAGGATTACAAGAAATAAAACTCAAATAAAATAATTAAAGAGTTTTTTTAAAGAAATAAAATTTATCACTGAATGGATTTCACCACAATCTATTTCTGGGATTGCTCCCATTTACACATTTATGGCATTTTGCCCCTAAGAAGACATTTTCATTTTAAGATTATTTTTTTCCCTTTTTCAGCAAAACCATGTGGTACTAGGTTCTCTCAGATGCATCCCCCAGCAGTTTTTAAAGGTTAGCATAGCTTTGGCCTCTGAGCAGGCTCTATACTGCTCCCTGCAAATACAGGGGCTCATAAGAATACCAGACTTCACTGGACAACCAGGCTGGAGACTGACTCCTTTTTCTATCTTGTCAATGTCCCAACCAAGGCCAATGAACACAGGAGGCTATTACATATTCATAGAACAGCCACAACAGCTACCATTTACATAGAGTTTACTGTGGTGCCAGGCACTATTCTAAGCATGTTACTTCTCAAAAACCCTATATAGTAGTTACTATTATTACCCCATTTTGCAGATGAAGAAATTGAGACACAGGAAGTTTTAGTAACTTGACTAAGGCCATACAGTTAGTAAGTAGTGTAACTATGATCTAATTCTAATAACAATGCAATGGGGTACAGAGAATTTTCCCTACTTTTTGGACAAGGAATATAAGCGTCAAAGAGGTCAAGTGATTAACCCAAATTTACACAATTACTAAGCAGCAAAGTCAGAATCAAACACAGGCCAGTGAGTGCCATTTCCCCTTTTTGCAGGCCAAAAACACAGCTTCAGTAGCATTTAAATCCTTTACAAAACTTCTTGCTTTGGTTCTTTTTGATGGAGAGGAAACCAAAGACCATTCATTCAGAGAGAACAAAAGGAATCTAGAAATAAAGTTCCCAGGAAGTAAAAATGTTCACTAGATATCTTGCTCTCCCCATACGTGAAAGATTAATACAGAAGACTAATGCGCCTGATTGCTTCAGGTTTCACTGGCAAGAGTAAACAAGTTTGAAGACTTGCACACACTAATATCAAGAGCACAGGGAAGCAGTTGGAAGTACATATCAGTGTCCTGGCAAGAACAAAGGAATTTCAGCTTACTTCACTTAAAGGTGAGATATATTGGCTCTTTATTTCTAATAACGGAACTATTTACTTAGGCAGACATTGGAGTAGAACTTGCTTTCCAAATAACAACGTCATCTGTAAAAAATGCACTCATCCCTGCATCATAAGGACATTTGCACTGACTTCAAGTGTTTATCATCTTAGAAAGAAAACAAAAGGGGTTTTGGCAGAATAGTTTTTAGGCCTAAAGTCAGTTAAACCAGGGCTGAGACAAAGCATTTACCCTTGGCAATGTTTTGTAAAGCAGCCAAATTTTGCTGTCAGTACCTCTCCGGCTTACCTACCTTCCCTGCCTCCAGGTATGTTCCTAGGAGTGACGTACTGTTCCAAGGATGTTCACCATCAAAACTACACCACGACGACCAACACTGCCTCTCTGCAGAGTCTGATGTGGCTCTCTGTTTTTGTTCAAAAAAGATTCATTTTTCTCCCTTAAAGTAGAGAGAATGCTAGGACATGTTTTTGAGAGGGGAGAGGTGTGAACTAGAAGAGTGGAAGATATTGCTAAATATCTCCCCAATAACCATTTGCTCTCTCTGTATTTTTGTAATATCACTCCTCTGCCCAGCTATAGATTACAGACCAGAGCATTCCTTCCACCCCACCATGGCCATGCAATTGAGCAAAGTACTGGCAGATAGGATATGAGCAGGAGTGATGTATGCAACTTCTTAAAACATCTTCACTTCTTAAAACGAGTCACTTGGTCTCCCTTCCATTTTTGCCTTCCATGGGTGCTGGTAAGCCAGTTTCAAATATATGGATGAGGGTAAAACCCCAGGGAATGGAAGAACAACAAAATAGAAGGAACTTGGGTCTCTGGATGTCCTCAAGGAACAAAACTTCCTACAAACCCAGGATCATAGGGTTACCACTGTATCATAGAGAAAGAGAAAGAAATGTTAATCCTGATTGAGCCTCTGATATTTTGACTCTATAGTCAAACCAATATTCTAAGTAGTATGGGCAAGAAGAGAAAGTATAAGAAGACCTCTTCAGAAGTGACATACTACACAGACAGACCTCCTCTGCTCTCTGCCCAATTTTTTCACCTATTAAAATGAATAATAATACCTCTCTTTTAATGTTATTGCAAGGATTAAATTAAATAATGTATGTAATGCATTAAGTACACATCTTAAGGTTCAAGCAATGATAGCTTTAACAAAAACCAGAATCTTCTCATTTGAAACATTGAATGTGCTTTCCTTCCCACATATCCAAATGCAAAATATCTTTATCAGAGCATTCTCGGAAGATGGCAGAGTAGGAAGCATCAGAAATCTGTCTCCCCACCTAGACAACAATTGTGCTGGCAGAATTTGTCTGATGTAACAATTCTGGCACTCTGGATCCTACTGAAGACTTGCAATTTCAAGGGGAAGGCTTAAACTGTAAATTATGGTAATTTTGGTCAATTTCAGCTGCTACCACAGTAGCAGCTACCCATGGCAGGGAGCCATGCACGTGTTCCCAGAACAGCTTGCACATAGCTTTCAGGAGTCAGGGTGGACATAAAGGATCCTGTTCTCCAACTATCAGGGATCTGTGCTCTAAACACTGACTGCTGTTTCATACCACAGAAGAGTAGACAAAGAGGCAAGTGAGAATTGTTGTTGTACCTTTCTCCATTGTTGCAAGCCTCTCCCCCTCTAGATGAAATGACGGCCAGCAAATTTAAAGGGCTGGCACACTTTCCCCTCCCCTTCATTTTTTTTCTTTTTCCTCTTTTGAGAGGCAGACACTGAAGATAAGGACATTCAAAAACAACAGCATATATAGAGAAAATTAGAAAGTGACTGCACATGCCCAGCAAAAGGTACAGGGTCAGAAAGACCTTCTTAAGTTTATACCTCAGATGGATCCTTGGCACAAAGAGAGCCTACAACAATCAAAACAACAAAAACAATGACAAAAACAGCAAGCTCTGGGGAAGAGGGAGCATCTGATTTTCAGAGTCACCACATTATTAGATTCAAATGTCCAGTTTTCCACAAACACACACACACACACACACAAGGCATACAAACAACAAAAACCAGGGGAGTATGGCCCATTCAAAGGAAAAATAAACATCAACAGAAACCCTCCCTGAAAAAGACCTGACAGCTGATCTACTAGACAAAGACTTTAAAAGAGCTGTCTACAAGATGCTTAAACAGCTAAAGGAAGACATGGAGAAAGTCAAGAATGTGATGTAAATGAATGATGTAAATGATGAAAATGAATTAAATGGAAATATCAATAAAGAGAAAACCTAAGATGAAATGAAATAGAAATTCTGCAGTTGAAAAGTATGATAACTGAAGTGAAAAAAAAACCAAAACTAGAGGGATTCAAAGGCAGATCTGAGCAGTCAGAAGAAAGTATCAGTGAACTTGAAGATACAGCAATGGAAATGATCACAGAAACAAAAAGGTTTAAAGAAAAGCAAACAGAACCCAAAAGACCTTTTGGACACCACCAACAAACTAACCTGTGTATTGTGGGAGAGCCAGAAGAAGAAGACAGAGAAAAAGGCAGAGAGGATATCTCAAAAAATAACAGCTGAAGACTTCCCAAATTTGATGAAATGAATGAATATAAACATCCAAGAGCTTAATGAACTCCAAATAAGATAAACTCAAAGAGACTCTCACTGAGACATATTATAACTGAACTTTGAAAAAACAAAGACAAAGAGAACCTTGAAATCAGCAACAGAGAAGCAACCCATCACATACAAGGGATCCTCTATACGATTATCAACAGATTTATTACCAGAAACTTTGGAGGCCAGGAGGCAGTGAGCTGATATATTCAAAGTGCTTAAAAAAAAATAAGTCAACCAAAAATCTAATATCTGGCAAGACTGCCCTTCAAAAGTGAAGGAGAAATTAAGACTTTCACAGGTGAACAAAACTTGAGGGTGTTTGTTATCACCAGAGCTGCCCAGTAAGATATGCTCAAGGGACTCCTGCAAAATAAAATGAAAGGACACTAGACAGTAACCTGAAGCAGTATGAAAAAATAAAGATCTCAACAAAGGTAAATACATGGGCAATTATAAAAGCTAATATTATTGTAACTTTGGTTTGTAACCCACATTTTGTTTTCTACATAACTTAAGAGATTAAAGCATTTAAAAGAATTACCAGTTTAGGGACTTTCCTGGTGGCGCAGTGGTTAAGAGTCCACCTGCCAATGCAGGGGACACGGGTTCAATACCTGGTCCAGGAAGATCCCACATACCGCAAAACAACTAAGCCCATGCGCCACAACTACTGAGCCTGCATTCTAGAGCCCGTGACCCACAACTACTGAGCCCGCGGGCCACAACTACTGAAGCCCATGTCCCTAGAGCCCGTGGTCCACAACAAGAGAAGCCACTGCAATGAGAAGCCCACACACTGCAATGAAGAGTAGCCCCTGCTCACCACAACTAGAGAAAGCCCGCACGCAGCAACGAAGACCCAACACAGCCATAAATAAATAAGTAAATTTATTTTTTAAAAAAAGAATTACCAGTTTATGTTTTGGGGCATACATGTGTAAACATGTAATTCTGTGACATCAACAACTGAATGAGGTGGGGTGAGAGCCGTAAAAGAACAGAGATTTTATATGTTATTAAAGTTAAGCTGGTTTAAATTCAAATTAGAGTGTTACAACATTAGGATGTTAAATGGAATCCCACAGTAACCACAAAGAAAATAACTAGAGAAATGGGAAAAGAATTTCACTACAATAATATTCCCATGGTAACCACAAAGAAAGTAACTAGAGAAATGGGAAAGGAATTTCACTACAAAAAAAAACCAACTACAAAAAGAAGACAGTAATGAAGGAAATAAGGAACAAAAAAGCTATAAGGCAAATAGAAAACAAAGTGACAGAAGTCTTTCTTTATGAGTAATTATGGAAAATGTAAATGGATTAAACTCTCCTATGAAAAGACAGATTGGCAGAATGAATAAAAACATATAATCTAATTATATGCTGTCTACAAGAAACTCATATTACAGCCAAAGACAAAAATATATTGAAAGTGAAAAAACAGAAAAAGATATTCCATGTAAACAGTAGAGAGAAGGAGTGGCTACACTAATATTAGACAAAACAGACTAAGTCAAAACAGTTTACATGAGACAAAGGAGGACACTATATGTTATGAAAAGCTTCAATACAGCAAGAAGACATAACAATTATAAACATGTACACAACAAACAATCAAATTATATGAAGCAAAAACTGACAGAATTAAAGGGAGAGATAGACCGTTCTACAATAATAGAGACTTCAACACTCCAATGTGAGCAATAAATAGAACAACCAGACAGAAGATAAATAAGAAACAGATAACTTAAACAAGATAAAAACCAACCTGACGGGCTTCCCTGGTGGTGCAGTGGTTGAGAGTCCGCCTGCCAATGCAGGGTACACGGGTTCATGCCCTGGTCCCACATGCCGCAGAGCGGCTGGGCCCTTGAGCCATGGCCGCTGAACCTGCACGTCTGCAGCCTGTGCTCCGCAATGGGAGAGGCTGCAGCAGTGAGAGGCCCGCGTACCACAAAAAAACAAAACAAAAACAACCTGATCTGACAGACATAGCACTCTCCCCAACAACAGCATACCTATTCTTCTCAAGTGCACATGGAACATTTTTCCAGAAGAATCTATACATGAGGCCACAAATTAAGTCTCAATAGATTTTAAAAGACAGCTATCATAAAGAGTATAGTTTCTGACTACAACAGATGAAATTAGAATTCAGGAACAGAAGCAAATCTGGCAAATTTACAAATTTGTGGAAACTGAACAACATGAACAACCAATGGATCAAAGAAAAAATATCAAAGGAGATAAGAATATACTGAGAGACTAATGAAAACAAAAACAGAACATACCAAAACTTATATGATGCAGCAAAAGTAGTGTTAAAGAGGAAATTCATAGCTATAAAAGCTTACATTTCAAAAATTTTTTGTTCAAATCAGTAATCTCAAGTTAACAATCTGACTTAAGAAACTAGAAAAAGAACAAACTAAACCCAAAGGTAGTAGAAGGAAGGAAATAAAGATTAGAGCAGAGATAAATGAAACAGAATGAAATGTACAGAAAATCATGGAGAATCAAAACTAGGTTCTTTGAAAAGATCAACAAAATCGATAAACTTTTAGCCAGGTGGACTAAGAAAAAGAGAAGACTCAAATGATTATAATCAGAAATGAAAGTGAGGACATTACCAATTCTTCAGAGATAAAAATGATAAGAAAGTGCTATGAACAACTGTATGCCAACAAATTTGATAACCCAGATGAAATGGACAAATTCCTGGAAACACAAACCTATCCAGACTAATCACAAAGAAACAGAAAATCTGAATTGACCTATAACTAGTAAGGAGATTCAGTCAGTACTCAAAAATCTCCCAACAACAATAAAAAAGCCATGAACCTGATGGCTTCATGGTGAATTCTACCAAATATTTAAAGAAGAACTAACACCAATCCTTCTCAAATTCCCAAAAAATTAAAAAAGAAAGAATACTCCCTAACTCATATTATGAGATCAGCATTACTCTGATACCAAAGACACTACAAGAAATAATAAGTACAAAAAATATAGACTAATATCTCTTATAAACACTGAGGCAAAAATCCTCAATAAAATACTGGCAAATGAAATTCAGCAGCATATTTAAGGGACTATGTACCATGATCAAGTGAGATGTATTCCTGAAATGCAAAGATGATTCAACATACAAAACTCACTCAATGTAATACACCACATCAACAGAGTAGATAGAAAAACTACATGATTGGGACTTCCCGGGTGACACAATGGTTAAGAATCCGCCTGCCAATGCAGGAGACACGAGTTCAATCCCTGATCCAGGAAAATCCAACGTGTCACAGAGCAACTAAGCCCGTGTGTCACAAGTGCTGAGCCTGCGCTCTAGAACCTGCGAGCCACAGCTACTGAGCCCGCATGCCACAGCGACTGAAACCCGCACACACTAGAGCCCACATGCCGCAACTACTGAACCCACGTGCTGCAACTACTGAAGCCCACACACCTAGAGCCCATGCTCCACAACAAGAGAAGCCACCGCAATGAGAAGCCTGTGCACTGCAACAAAGAGCAGCCCCCACTCACTGCAACTAGAGAAAGCCCACATGCAGCAACAAAGACCCAATGCAGCATAAGTAAATAAATTTGAAAAAAAACCTACATAATCACCTCTACTGATGCAGAAAAAGCATTTGACAAAATTCAACACCATTTTACAATTAAAAACACTAAAAAACTTATGGAGGAGACAAGATGGCGAAGTAGAAGAACTTGAGCTCACCTCCCCTCACAAAAACACCAAAATGAGAACTAATTGCTGAACAAACATCGACAAAAGAGACTGGAAACTAGTGGAAGAAAAAGATATTCTACATCCGAAGACAAAGAAGAAGCCACAACAAGATGGTACGAGGGGCGCTTTCGCAATATAATCAAACCCCATACCGTCCAGGTGGGAGACCCACAAACACGAAAATAATTATATCTCAGAGGTTCTCCCACAGGAGTGAGAGTTTTGAGCCCCATGTAAGGCTCCCCATCCTGGATATTTGGCATCAGGAGAAGGAGCTCCCAGAGCATTTGGCTTTGAAGGCCAGCAGGGCTTGAGTGCAGGAGCTCTGCAGGACTGGGGAAATGAGGACTGCATTCCTGTAGGGTGCACACAGGTTTCACATGCACTGGAAGCCAGGGCAAAGCAGTGATTCCATAGGAGCCTGGGCCAAAACGATCTGCGTGTCTCCTGGGGAGGGAGGGGTCAGCTGTGGTTCGCTGAGGGACAAGGACACTGGTGGCAGAGTCCTGAGGGAATATCCATTGCCATGAGCTCTCCTGGAGGTCATCATGGCATCGAGACCTGGCCCCGCCCAGGAACCTACAGGCTCCAGTGTTGAGATGCCTCAGGTGAAACAACCAACAGGGTGGGAACAGAGCCCCACTCATCATCAGACAGGCTGCCTAAAATCTTCCTGAGCCCACAGCCCTCTAAGCACACTAGTTAACACGGCCCTTCCCACCAGACGGACAAGACACAGCTCCACCAACCAGTAGGCAGGCACCAGTCCCTCCCATCAGGAGGCCTGTGCAAGTCTCTGGACCAACCTCACCCACAAGGGAGGAGACACCAGAAGCAAAAGGAACTACAACCCTTCAGCCTGTGGAACAGAGACCACAAACACAGGAAGTTAGACAAAATAAGACAGCAGAGAAGTATGTTCCAGATAAAGAAACAAGATAAAACCTCAAAAGAATTAAGTGAAGTGGAAACAGGCAATCTGCATGAAAAAGAATTCAGAGTAATGACAGTAAAGATGATCCAAGATCTCAGAAAAAGAATGGAGGCACAGATCAAAAGATACAAGAAATGTTTAACAAAGAGCTAGAAGATTTAAAGAACAAAAAAACAGAGATGAACAATACAATAACTGACATGAAAAAATACACTAGAAGGAATCAACAGCAGGATAATGAGGCAGAACAACTAAGTTAACTGGAAGACAGATTGGTGGAAATCACTGCCACGGAATAGAATAAAGAATGAAGTGAGGACAGTCTAAGAGATTTCTGGGACAACATTAAATGCACCAACATTCACATTATAGGGATCCCAGAAGAAGAGAGAGAGAGAAAGGGCCTGAGGAAATATTTGAAGAGATAATATCTGAAAATGTCCCTAACATGGGAAAGGAAACAGTCACCTAACTCTAAGAAGCACAGAGAGCCCCATGCAGGATAAACCCAAGGAGGAACAGGCCAAGACACATGTTAATCAAATTGACAAAAATTAAAGACAAAGAGAAAATATTAAAAGCAACAAGGGAAAAACAACAAATAACATACAACAGAATCCCCATAAGGTTATCAGCTGACTTTTCAGGAGAAACTCTGCAGACCAAAAGGGAGTGCCACGATATGTTTAAAGTGATGAAAGGGGAAAAGCTACAACCAAGAATACTCCACTGAACAAGGCTCTCATTCAGATTAGACACAGAAATAAAAGCTTTACAGAGAAGCAAAAGATAAGAGAATTTGGCACCACTGAACCAGATTTACAACAAATGCTAAAGGAACTTCTCTAGGCAGAAAAGGCCACAAGTAGAAATAAGAAAATTACAAATGGGAAAGCTCACTGGTAAAGGCAAACATACAGTAAAGGAAGGAAATCACCTGAACACAATTATAATATCAAAACTAGCAATCTTGAGAAAAGGACAGTACAAACGCAGGATACTGGAAATGCATTTGAAATTAAGAGACCAGCAACTTAAAACAAGGTTTTATATAACAGACTGCTATATCAAAACCTCATGGGAACTGCAAACCAAAAATCTACAATAGAGACCAAAAAAAAAGAAAAAGCAATCCAAACACAACATTAAATATGGTCATCAAATCACAAGAGAAGAGGACAAAAGAGGAAGGAAAGAAAAAAGACCTAAAAGAAAAATTGAAAACAATTCACAAAACAGCAGTAAGAACATACATATCAGTAATTACCTTGTAATGTAAACGGATTAAATGCTCCAACCAAAAGACACAGGCTCACTGAATGGATACAAAAACAAGACCCACATATATGCTATCTACAAGAAACCCACTTCAGACCTAGGGACACATACAGACTGAAAGTGAGGGAATGGAAAAAGATATTCCATGCAAATGGAAATCAAAAGAAACCTGGAGTAGCAATACTCATATCAGACAAAATAGACTTTCAAGTAAAGACTGTTACAAGAGACAAAGAAGGACACCACATAATGATCAAGGGATCAACCCAAGAAGATATAACAGTTGTAAATATGTATGCACCCAAAATAGGAGCACCTCAATATATAAGACAAATATTAACAGCCATAAAAGGAGAAATCGACAGTAACACAATAATAGTGGGGGACATTAATACCCCACTTTCATCAATGGACAGATCATCCAGACAGAAAATCAATAAGGAAACACAGGCCTTAAATGACACATTAGACCAGATGGACTTAATTGATATTTACAAAACATTCCATCCCAAAGCAGCAGAATACTCTTTCCTTCCAAGAGCACATGGAAGATTCTCCAGGATAGATCACATGCTGGGCCACAAATCAAGCCTTGGTAAATTTAAGAAAACTGAAATCATATCAAGCATCTTTGCCGACCACAATGCTATGAGATTAGAAATCAACTACAAAAAAAACAAAAACCTAAAACACACAAACATGTGTAGGCTAAACAACATGATACTAAACAACCAATGGATCACTGAAGAAATGAAAGAGGAAATCAAAAATTACCTAGAGACAGTTGACAATGAAAACATGATGATCCAAAAACCTATGGGATGCAGCAAAAGCAGTTCTAAGAGGGAAATTTATAGCAATACAATCTTACCTTAGGAAACAAGAAAGATCTCAAATAACCTAACCACACACCTAAAGCAAGTAGAGAAAGAAGAACAAACAAAACCCAATGTTAGTAGAAGGAAAGAAATAAAGATCAGAGGAGAAATTAATGAAATAGAGACAAAGAAAACAACAGAAAAGATCAATGAAACTAAAAGCTGGTTCTTTGAAAAGATAAAATTGAGAAACCTTTAGCCAGACTCATCAAGAAAGAAAAGGAGAGGGCTCCAATCAATAAAATTATCAATGAAAAACGAGAAGTTACAAATGATGCCACAGAAATGCAAAGGATCATAGGAGACTACTACAAGCAACTATACGCCAGTAAAATGGACACTCTAGAAGAAATGGACAAATTCTTAGAATGGTACAATCTTCCAAGACAATCAGGAAGAAATAGAAAAGACAAAGAGACCAAGCACAAGTACTAAATTGAAAACATCGATTTAAAAACTTCCAACAAACAAAAGTCCAGGACCAGATGGCTTCAGAGGCGAATTCTATCAAACATTTAAAGAAGAGTTAACACCTATCCTTCTGAAACTATTCCAAAAAATTGTAAAGGAAGGAACACTCCCAAACTCATTCCATGAGGCTACCATCACCCTGATACCAAAACCAGCCAAAGATACCAAAAATAAAAAAGAGGAAAACTACAGGCAATACCACTGATGAACATAGACACAAAAATCATCAACAAAATGCTAGCAAACCAAATCCAACAATACATTAAAAGGCTCATACACCTTGATCAACTGGGATTTGTCCCAGAGATGCAAGGATTTTTCAATATCTGCAAATCAATCAGCGTGATACACCACATTAACAAATTGAAGAATAAAAACCATATGATCATCTCAACAGATGCAGAAAAAACTTTTTTTTTTTTTTTTGCAGTACGCGGGCCTCTCACTGTTGTGGCCTCTCCCATTGCGGAGCACAGGCTCCGGACGCGCAGGCTCAGCGGCCATGGCTCACGGGCCTAGCCGCTCCGTGGCATGTGGGATCTTCCCAGACCAGGGCACGAACCCGTGTCCCCTGCATCGGCAGATGGACTCTCAACCACTGCGCCAGCAGGGAAGCCCAGAAAAAACTTTTGACAAAATTCAACACCCATTTATGATAAAAACTCTCCTGAAAGTGGGCATAGAGGGAACCTACCTCAACAAAATAAAGGCCATATATGACAAAGCCACAGCTAATATCATACTCAATGGTGAAAAGCTGAAAACATTCCCTCTAAGATCAGAAACAAGACCAGGATGTCCACTCTTGCCACTTTCAACATAGTTTTGGAAGTCCTAGCCATGGCAATCAGAGAAGAAAAAGAAATAAAAGGAATCCGAATTGGAAAAGAAGTAAAACTGTCACTGTTTGCAGATGACATGATACTATACATAGAGAATCCTAAAGATGCTACCAGAAAACTACTAGAGCTCATTAATGAATTTGGTAAAGTTGCAGGATACAAAATTAATACACAGAAATCTCTTGCATGCCTATACACTAACAATGAAAGATCAGAAAGCGATATTAAGGAAATAATCCCAATTACCATGGTATCAAAAAGAATAAAATACCTAGGAATAAACGTATCTAAAGAGGCAAAAGACCTGTACTCTGAAAACTATAAGATGCTGCTGAAAGAAATCAAAGATGACACAAACAGATGGAAAGATATACCATATCCTTGGATTGGAAGAATCAATATTGTCAAAATTACTAGACTACCCTAGGCAATCTGCAGGTACAATGCAATCCCTATCAAATTATCAATGGCATTTTTCACAGAACGAGAACAAAAAAATTTTTAATTTCTCTGTAAACATAAAAGAACCCAAATAGCCAAAGCAATCCTGAGAAAGAAAAAGGGAGCTGGAGGAATCAGGTTCCCTGACTTCAGACTATACTACAAAGCTACAGCCATGAAAACGGTATGGTACTGGCACAAAAACAGAAATATAGATCAATGGAACGGGATAGAAAGCCCAGAAAAATAAACCCACACACCTGTGGTCACTGAATCTATGACAAAGGAGGCAAGAATATACAACGAAGAAAAGACAGTCTCTTCAACAAGTGGTGCTCAGAAAACTGGACAGCTACATGCAAAGTAATGAAATTAGGGGCTTCCCTCATGGTGTAGTGGTTGGGAATCCGCCTGCCAATGTAGGGGACACGGGTTCGAGCCCTTTCCGGGAGGATTCCACATGCCACAGAGCAGCTAGGCCCGTGCGCCACAGCTGCTGAGCCTGCGCTCTAGAGCCCGCGAGCCACAGCTACTGAAGCCCACGTGCCATGGCTGCTGAGGCCTGCGTGCCTCGAGCCCGTGCTCTGCAACAAGAGAAGCCACCGCAATGAGAAGCCTGTGCACTGCAAGGAAGAGTGGCCCTCCTGCTCGCCACAACTGGAGAAAGCCCGCACCGCAATGAGGATCCAATGCAGCCAAAAAGAAATTTTTTAAAAAAAGAATGAAATTAGAACATTCTCTAATACCATACACAAAAATAAACTCAAAATGGATTAAAGACCTATATGTAAGACCGGATACTATAAAACCCTTAGAGGGAAACAGGCAGAACACTCTTTGACGTAAATCGCAGCAGTATCTTTTTGGATCCACCTCCTAGAGCAATGAAAATAAAAACAAAAATAAACAAATGGAACCTAATTAAACTTAAAAGCTTTTGCACAGCAAAGGGAACCATAAACAAAAGCAAAAGACAACCCACAGAATGGGAGAAAATATTTGCAAATGATGTGAGCAACAAGGGATTAATTTCCAAAATTTACAAACAACTCATATGGCTGAATATCTAAACAAAAGACAACCCAATCAAAAAATGAGCAGAAGATCTAAATAAACATTTCTGCAAAGAAGACATACAGATGGCCAAGCAGCACATGAAAAGATGATCAACATCACTAATTATTAGAAAAATGCAAATCAAAACTACAATGAGGTATAACCTCACACCAGTTAGAATGGCCATCATGGAAAAGTCTACAAACAATAAATGCTGGTGAGGGTGTGGAGAGAAGGGAACCCTCCTACACTCTTTGTGGAATTGTAAATTGGTACAGCCACTATGGAGAATGGTATGGAGGCTCCTCAAGAGAACTAAAAATAGGGCTACCATATGATCCAGCAATCCCACTCCTGGGCATATATCTGGATAAAACCATAATTCAAAAAGATACACGCTAAAGCTGCTGTGATTATTTCTGCACCAATCTTTTGGTGGTCATTTATCTATGTCATACACATCAAACTAGAATTGTTGGGTCACAGGAAAAGCATTTTCATAGTATATCAGATCCTCTAAAAAGTTTTCCATAGGGGTTGTACCAATTTACACTCCCATAAGAATGTATGAAGGGAGCTCCAATTGCTCCACATCCTCACTAAGACTTGATTTTACCAAGCATTTTAATTTAAACCTTTCTTTAGTATGTATGGTGGTATTTTACTAGGATTTTAATTGGCTAACAATGTTAAGCATGCTTTCAACTGTGTAAAATCTATGTTGATAGCTTTTTCCATGAGTTTTTACACATCTTTTTGTTGTTGTTCTTTTTCCCCAGTATTAATTAGTAGAAGTTCTTTTTATATTCTGATTTTGAGTAATATGCCAAAGATATGTAACACAAATATTTGCTTCCAGTCTATGGCTTATCTTTAAGTCTTTTAATGGCATCTTTTGATGAACAAAACATATTAATTTTCAAGAAATCCAATTTCCAAATTATTTTATGGTTAGTTTTTTGTTCACTGTATAAGAAATCTTTGTATACCTCAACATCATGGAATTATTTTTCTATATGTTTTCTATATTCTATATTGTTTACTTGTCAATTGGTCTGGGATTATTTATATGCAGTTTAAATATAGTTTGAGTTAATGTTAAAAAAAAAAAAGATACATGCACCCCAATGTTCACTGCAGCACTAACAATAGCCAAGACATGGAAGCATCAACAGATGAATGCATAAAGAGGGTGTGGTACATATATACAATGAAGTATTACCCAGCCATAAAAAAGAATGATATAATGCCATTTGCAGTAACATAGATGGATCTAGAGATTATCATACTAAGTGAAGTAAGTCAGACAGAGAAAGACAAATACCAAGCGTGTATCTTGATATCACTTATATGTGGAATCTTTAAAAATGATACAAATGAACTTATTTACAAACAGAAACTGACGCACAGACTTTGAAAACAAAGTTCTGGTTACCGATAGGGAAAGGTTGTGGGGGAGGGATAAATTAACAAGTTGGGATTAACAGATACACACTACTATATATAAAATAGATAATCAACAAGGACCTACTGTATAGCACCAGGAGCTCTACTCAATATTCTGTAATAACCTATATGGGAAAAGAATCTGAAAAAGAATGGATATATGTATGTGTATAACTGAATCACTTTGCTGTACACCTGAACCTAACACAACACTGTAAGCCAACTATACTCCAATATAAAATAAAAATGAAATTTTAAAAAACACTCAAGGATTTTCCTGGTGGTCCAGTGGTTAAGACTCCATGCTTCCATTGCAGGGGGCAAGGGTATGATCCTTGCTCAGGGAATTAAGATCCTACATGCCATGTGATGTGGCCAAAAATAAATAAATAAAAAATTTTAAAAACACTCAAAACATTAGGAAGAGAAGGGAACTACCTCAACATAATAAAACCCATATTTGAAAAACCCAGAGCAAACATCAATGGGGAAAGGCTGAAAACTTTTCCTCTACTATCAGTAAAAGACTTTGATTGCCACTTTAGCTACTTCTATTCAACATAGTACTGGCAGTTCTACGCAAAGCAATTAGGCAAGAAATAGAAATAAAAGGCATCCAAATGGGAAAATAAGAAGTAAAATGATCTCTGTTCACAGATGACATGATCTTATATGTTAAAAAAATTAAAAACCTAAAGATTTCACAAAAAAATTCTTACAACTAATAAATGAATTCAGCAAAGTAGGAAATAAAGCCAACACATAAATCAGTTGCATTTCTTTACACTAACAATGAAAAATCTAAAAAGGAAATACAAAAATAATTCCACTTGAAATAGCATCAAAAAGAATAAAATACTTAGGAATTAACTCAACCAAAGACATGAAAAATTTGAACAATGCAAATTACAAAACATTTCATTAAACAAGACAAAGATAAATGGAAATACATCACACGTTCATGTATTGGAAGACTTAATATTGTTAACATGTCAATAATAGCCAAAGCAATCTATAGATTCAATGCAACCCCTACCAAAATCTCAACTGTATTTTTTACAAAAATAGAAAAACCCATCCTAAAATTCATAAGAATTTCAAGGGACTCCTAATGGCCAAAATAATCAAAAAAGAACAAGGCTTGAGGACCCCTACTTCTGGATTTCAAAACTTACTACAAGGCTAAAGTAATCAAAACAGTGCACACACACCAATAAAATAAAGAGCCCAGAAATAAACTCTTGCATATATGATTATATGCTTTTTGACAAGGATGTCAAGAGCATTCAATGGGGGAAAGGACAATCTTTTCAACAAATGGGTGCAGAAAAACTTGATAGTCACATGCCAAACAATGAAGCTGGTCCCTCAACCCAACAACATATACAAAAATTAACTCAAAATGAATCAAAGACCTAAATGTAAGACCTAAAACTATCAAACTCTTAGGATAAAACACAGGGGAAAAGCTTCATGACATTGGATGTAGCAATGATTTCTTGGATATGACACCAAGGGCATAGGCAACAAAAGGAAAAATAAACTGAACTTAAAAATGTTTAAATGTTATGCATCAAAAGACAATATGAACAGAGTATAAAGGCAACCCACAGAACAAGAGAATGTTTGCAAATTATATATCTGCTAAGGGATTAATTTCCAGAATATATAGAGAACTCCTAAACCTTAATAACAAAAATGATCCCATTTAAAAACGGGCAAAGGCCTTGAATAGACATTTATCCAAGGAAGATATAAAAAATGACCAATAAGCACACGAAAAGATGTTCAACATCACTAATCATGAGGGATATTCACATCAAAACTACAATAAGAAACCATCTCACTCTGTCAATACTTTTTGGCTACTATCCAAAAACAAAACAACAAGTGTTGGGAATTCCCTGGCGGTCCAGTGGTTAGGAGTCTGCCCTTCCACTGCATGGGGCACAGGTTATATCCCTGGTCAGGAATCTAAGAGCCTGCACACCACGTGGCACAGCAAAAAAATAAAATAAGTGTTGGTGTGGATGTGGAGAAATGGGACCCTTCTGCATTCTTGGTGGCAATATAAAACAGTACAGCCACTGTGGAAAACTGTATGAAGATTCCTCAAAAAGTTAAAAATAGAATTATTATATGACCCAGCAATTCCACTTCCAGGTATATACCCAAAAGGACTGAAATCAGGGTCTCAAAGAGATATTGGTAGTCTCACACTCATAGCAGCATTACTCACAATAGCTAAAATGTGGAAGCAACCCAAGTGTCCACTGAAGGATGAATGGATAAGCAAGATGTGATATAATACACACAACGGAATATTATTCAGCTTTAAAAATGAAGAAAATTCTGACATACGCTACAACATGGAAGAACCTTGAGGACACTATACTAAGTGCAATAAACCAGTCACAAACAGACAAATACTGCCATACTGCATGATTCCACTTATAAGTAAATTAGTCAAAATCATACAGATAGAAAGTAGAATGGTGGCTGTCAAGGGCAGGAGAGCAGGAGGAATGGGGAGTTATTATTTATGGATATATAGGTACACAACACATTATGAATGTACTTAATACCACTGAACTGTACACTTTAAAAATGGTTAAGACAGTAAATTTTATGTTATGTGTACTTTATCACAATAAAAAATTGGGGGGAAAAAAACCACTGTCATCCACCTTTTCTCTTAATTCTCATTGTATTGCTTAAATCTGGCCAGAGGTAAGCAATCCACAAGCTGAATCCAGGCAGGATACTTTTTTTTTAAAATATTAGTCACCAATGTAAAATCCAGGAGTCTCCAGATATCATTTTCCACTTAGGAAAACCAGGATTCTTTGGAGAAACAGACAATTCCAAGTTTGGGCAGGAAATTTTAAAAGATGAGCTGCAACATCTTTCCATACAAGATAGGAAAGAAGTTACCAAAGACTACTGAAGGTAGTATCAGCTGACTCAGGAGAAACTTGAAGAAGTTCAGACAGATAATGTGCAATGATTTTATCAACAACAAGAAGAACTGCAATGGATTAAAAAACCATCAAACATATTTAAATTTGTGAGTCCATAATCATAATAAAAACAATTAACTGATCACCATGGAAGACGCTTGGAAACCAACTCATTATTTTGAAAACGTATAAGGGAAAGATTCAAACATTCATCCTGAACAAAGTACACTGTTAAATAACCAAATAATGGATGAGAATACTCTTTATAGAAGTATCCTAGCCAATAAGAGGTTTACAAACACAAACACACTCTACATATACACATATATATAATCAATATAATAGAAAATCACTATTTTGCAACCTCTAAAAAACTAGTTGAACCAGATATTCAATATGAATGGCTACTAAAATTATAGAGAGACAATCGTGTTACATGTCTTCTGGCATATGGAAGAAGACAATGCCGATTTTAGCAGGTCTGCCCAAAACTGTGAGCTTCAATCTGATCAAGCTTCTGCATCCGACTACCAGTTCACAAAAAATAAAGAAGAAAGATGAAAACATTAAATGATATTTCAGGAATGCAATCAGAAAATCCAGACTCCGGATTTACAGGACAAACAGCCCAGTTTCTTTAACAAATAAAGTTCAAGAAGAAAATGCAAGATAACCATGGAGAATTATCCCCTAACACTCAACAGCATTGGGATACAGTACAGACTTTAAGTATCAGAGAGACATACAGTCAAGCTTAGGCTTCCTCACTTGTAAAATGGTAATTTATCTCACAGGGCTGTTATGATTATTTACATAATGAACACAAAACACTTAGCTCATTGCCTAACTTATGGTACATGCACATTTTTATTACCTTCATCATTAGAAAATATGTGCTACACAGATGATTAAATGAATGACTGGAATTAATCTGCTAAAAATATTGAATGTGAGCCATTCTTAGAAGATCACGGTGGTCATGTCACGTACTAAATATTTACTGTGCACTGGAGCTGGTGTCGGAGATACGAAAATGAATCAAATGTGACCTCCACCCTTGTACTTTTGCCTTTTCAAAAAGAAATCGTCCATGCCTTATCCCAAGGAATACAACTAATGAGGGTGTCAAGGCCCACTGACAGTCTGACGGGAAGAACTTTTAGTAAAGCGGGCCATCAAATGTTTGTTCTTTCATACAGAACCTGACTGAGGGGTGGATAATGCTGTCATGACAGTTTACCCTGCATCACTGAATCGTTTCAGAATTACTAACATTCTTACAGACACTGGCTACTCTTGCTACTCCCACTTGTTCCCCTTTTCTATCCACAAGGTTTCCTTTCACTCCATATACTTCCTGAGGAGCAAAAGCCTAGGACATATTCATCTATATGTCTTGGATGAGAAAGAGAATAAACAAACAAGCTTGCCAGAATGTTAAGAGAACGAATACTTCCTCATTAGAGGAGAGACAACTGACCTACTTAAAACTTGAGATGCAAATGACTAATGCAGTACAGACAGTTCCCACCTTATAAACACTCTGCTTACGAATGACCCAGACACACACCACTTCCCTTCCCCAGCCCCAACCCAGCAAGCTGCTATTGCCATGGAAACCACTAGGGGCAGGAATGGGGGAAGAAAACTGAAGGTTTTAGAAAATCAGGGGGTTCAAAATAAAAAGTAAGAAACTGAGAAAAGAACAGCATGAACTCTGTATTACTGCCTGATTTTAGAATTTTGGGGGCCACGATTAGCAAGCAGGACTTTTGAAAAAGACAACTACTTCTAACGGGAGCTTTGGCAATAATACTCTATTACTTTCGGGCTAACTTTTCAATAATGATATGATTCTTAATATCAGCATTTTAATCAGAGACAGAAAGGTGCTCTGACTTCGTCAACCATGATGGGTAGTCAGCATCCTAGGCACAGCATCCTCAGCAAGACACATTAACTTGTAAGTACAACTCACAGCCACCACGTGTGTGAAACCCTAGCCACCGTTCGCATCCACCTCTACGATGGATGACGTATGCCCGAGACAGTCAGTAGCAAAGCCTGAGCCCTGGAGGAAGGCCAACTGAAGTAGGAGAGAGGGAGGCCAACACTGAAAAAGAAGCTGATTTGAAAGATGGACAATGAAATAGAGCGGGGTGGGGCGGGGGCGGGGATTCTGATGAAGTCATTTGAGCTCCTAGAAGTTAGGTACCTCCTAGTTATATAAGCCAGTCTCCTTGCGTTTAAAATACTCTGAATTGTGGGGGTTTTGTCCCTTATAAACAAGAGCCCTAATACAGCTTCAGTCGCTGACCCGCTCCCAGATGTGTTTGCTCATTGTCTTCTCCCTGATCACTCAGCATATTTCCACCTGGTTTCCTTGAGTTTTGACCACTCTGCCCCAAGTCTTTGTCCCAAGGGCAACTCCAGGAGTGACACTGGCCAGTGTCCCCGGATTAGTTTCTCTCTCTGGAGTTGGCCTATGAGGAGTAAATGCAGCACCCCTTCGAGGTGCAGCACCCCTTGCTAGTTGTGTAACTGGGCCTCATTTTCCTTCCGTGTTGCTGGATACACCTTGAACTGTATTAAATATAATTCCAAGTATTTTTTAGTAGCTTTTGAAAATAGCAGAGATACACTGTGAAGGTCACAAAAGCTGGGTTGCTAATATCTGCATTGGTAGAATAAGTGAAGTTGAACAGTGGAATATTTTGCGTAACCAGTGAGCATTTGTTTGTTTCATTTCAGGTTTTTAGTTAAGACTTTTGCCCATTTTATTTCAATTGGCATTTCCTAGAAATTGCATGATCTTCTAGGATCTTCCCAATTTTTTTTACGTTGTATTACAAAAGGGGAAAAACTATATTTTTAAAAAGACCTTGTTTAATTCTACCTTTCTAAAACAAGTATTTCCTTCCAGTTTGTATATAATGTATTCATATTTTTCTGCAGGTGAAATCACAGTGATATAACTTTGTCTTTTTGTTTTTCATTTATATTAATAAAAAGTTTTTCTGGGCTTCCCTGGTGGCGCAGTGGTTGAGAGTCCACCTGCCGATGCAGGGGACACAGGTTCGTGCCCTGGTCCGGGAAGATCCCACGTGCCGCGGAGCGGCTGGGCCCGTGAGCCATGGCCGCTGAGCCTGCGCGTCCGGAGCCTGTGCTCCCCAACAGGAGAGGCCACAGCAGTGAGAGGCCCGCGTACCGCAAAAAAAAAAAAAAAAAAAGTTTTTCTCCATGCTTGATCTTCATAAATATAATTTAATAGGTATGTATGTAATATAACTATACACATAAATTTAATTTAATGATTCTATTCTTTCCAGTAGATATATAACTTACATGATACACCTAATTTATATTCTCCAGTTTTTGGACATTTTTTTCCCAAATATATTATGAATAGTGCTACAATGAAAAGTGGGATTTCTGGGTCAAAAATCTATGAACAGCTCTTGCTGTGTTTTATGTAAAATAACCCAAAGAATTTTCCTGAGTTACCCCACCATCAGCAAGTGTGGGCATATGTGTATGGACGTTTCCTTATAATACAGGAAATCCTGTCTTTGGTATTATCTTATTTTTCTTTTCTTATGTAACATGTATAGCATGTTACCGCTTAGTGGACACCATATAAATTAAAATCTGAATTTCAGAAAGAGAATAATTAAGACCAAAGAAAGGAGACAAAAATAAAACCTTGTAAATATGTAGATTTTCTATTCCTAAATCTCTTGAAAACTAACATTATTAACCTACACTATTTATAATTCTTTTCCCTCTTTTAGACACCATAACTTATAGAGGAGAATGTAATTTTGCATGGACGTGCTATCCTACCAATAAGGACTCTGGTTTCACAGGGTATTAAAAGAAGGATGCAAATTTGTCATTTTATACTCTTCCAAAAATGGGGGGTGTACTTTATAAAAGACAAAACTGTAACAGAAAATGAACATCAGAGAGGGAAAAACCTAGAGATTTCCTTTGAGAGGTTTTACTGAGCTACAAAGAAGAGGGATTCAAAAATTTATGAACCGATATTATCTAAAAATATCCCATGTGTTTCTGATGCTTGATGCACTACCTTCTTTCTTCCAAGGTTTGAACCTTGTATCCAAGCTGTAAAACTCCAGGGTGCGTTACTGCGGAAGCAGCTAACAGGCTGAGGAGGGCTATGTGGCCCTTGACGTGGGCTCCGGAATCCTCTTTAACTTTGGAATTCTGCCAAGAATGAGAAGCAGCTCTGGGCTAGACTTAGGACAATGAAGAGTGAAATGACAGACACGTTAAACAGTGTGGTCAGACTGCAGAGACTAGCAGTCCTAAAATAGACTGGATGCAAACTTGAGGGACAGTTTCCAACTCCTTGCTTACTTATCAGAGAAATGTATGTAGACTTCATAAAAGTAATGGAAAGTTGCCACATACCTAGTGATATAATGATCATATTCCAAATGCCATACTCTCTAAACTCCTGGATTTAAACTATTCACCCACAGGTTTTTCTTGTTAAGTATATAAAACAGCAAAAAAAAAAAAAAAGGCAGGTTAAAAAAACAAAACTATTTCCAGTTCAAATTATTCTACACCGTAGGTTATGGAGTGGTAATATATGTGAAGGGCTGAGTGCATTCAACCCACCATTCATTCAGCAAATCTTTATTGAGCACCTGTTAGGAGTTAAAAATTCAGTGGTGAATAAAGATAAGTGAGGTCCTTGCCCTCTCTGGGAACATACACTTTCAGAAGTGGAACAAGACGGGACAGACTAATAAACAGAATTAAATAAATTAAATTAATATATATAATGAAGGTAATAATAGAAAATTACATTAAGTCCCTGAAGAAACACACAAGGAACTGAGATGAAGAATGACAAACGTGAGGAGGTGGGGAGACTTTAAACAAGAAATGGCTCTCTGAACTTACGGTTACCAAGGGGGAAAGGGGTGGGGGAGGGACAAATTGGGAGACTGGGATTGACATATACACATTACTATATATAAAACCAAAAACTAATAAGAACCTACTGTATAGCACGGGGTACTCTACTCAGTACTCTGTAATGGCCTATATGGGGAAAGAATCTAAAAAAAGAGTGGATATATGTATATGTATAACTGATTCACTTTGCTGTACACCTAAAACTAACACAACATTGTAAATCAACTATACTCCAATAAAAATTGATTTTTTAAAAAAGAAAGAAAGAGCACTTTGCAGCATCTATCCCTTCTTCCTCTAGCCTCTGCCAGTCTAGAGCTGCCACAATGCCCTGCTGGGGCTCAGGGCAGGCCGCTCCAAAATATGCCACAATGGCAGAGTGGTTATTTTCAATTAAAGTTACTTAAGAAACAGCCAATGCCAGAGGGACACTCTGACCCTCCTTTCTTTCTCCCTGAAAGCTGGAAATAAATCTGTCATGTGAAACGCACACTCCCTGCATCTGGAGGTAGAAGGACACTCTTATTGCCAGAGCTGGGGAATTGGGGCCCAAAAGCCTGTATAAACAAACCTTGTTACTTCTTGAATTTTCCACCCAAAGTCTAAATTCTGTTTAGATGCTTCACTAATTGAGCACTCAAAGCTCAATTAGTTTCTTTGTCCCCTCAATTCTTCACAAATTCATTGCTTCTTTGCCTAAAAAATATAAAAGCTGCCTCTCTGGCCGCTTCCTGGGTCTTATTTCTATGAGGCCTCTATGCTCACAAATTAAAATGTTTCTTTTTCTCCTGTTAATCTGTCTGTGTCAATCTATGAGTCCAGTTTACTAGTCCAGCCAGCAGAACTGGAGAGGAGTAGAGGGAGACACTTCCCCTCCCTACATGCACAAATACAGTCACACATACTCACTCCTCTTTTCTGATGACCCCAAGACTTGGCTTAACATTATGAGGTTAGAAGCCCCTGCTTCAAAAAAAAAAACAAAAAAAAACGTTCTGAAGAACCTAGGGGCAGGACAGGAATAAAGACGCCGATGTAGAGAATGGACTTGAGGACACGGGGAGGAGGAAGGGTAAACTGTGACGAAGTGAGAGAGTGGCATGGACATATATACACTGCCAAATATAAAATAGATAGCTAGTGGGAAGAAGCTGCATAGCACAGGGAGATCAGCTCGGTGCTTTGTGACCACCTAGAGGGGTGGGATAGGGAGGGTGGGAGGGAGACGCAACAGGGAGGAGATACGGGGATATATGTATACGTATAGCTGATTCACCTTGTTATAAAGCAGAAACTAACAGACCATTGTAAAGCAATTATACTCCAATAAAGATGTTAAAAAATAAATAAAAATTAAAAAATAAAGAAACTGCACAGCATAGGCATTGCTAGCAGCCCCAAATGAGACTTGGTTATTGGAACTGCAGCTTGACACTTGTTTTCCAATCACCATGTTCATCTCTCATAACATAGTAACCAAAAAACTACTGCACAAGCACCATTTGAAAGAAGGAATAGCTGACTTTAAACACAGAGAGAGAAAAACTTAAGGGTAAGAAAGTAGTATCAGCACTCACGTGTGTTTAAGCCAAAGCACTTTCTCCAGCACCGCTGTTTTCATTGATTTTCCTCCATGGAAAGTCAGTATCCACGTTCGCTATCAACATGGACAGTGCAGAATTGGCTCTCCTGAAGTCAGAAACAGTCTAACTCCAGTTCTCAATACAGTCCTCACCAATTTAAAAGAAAGTAGATAAATCCTATCTTGGAACTTGCATCCCGAGGCAGCTTTCTTCAAGCCCCAGAGGAGAGATGCAGAAGTCCCAGCAGTGGGGATCACACCAGAAAAACACATCTCACCTGGGATTGCAGGGCGAGGAGGAGGGGCAAGTTCCCTGTGCTGCCCACGCACTCCCACCTGTGTGCTTAATTCACGCGTGAGGGCAGGCATACATTGATTTCGGGTTTTTTGTCCCCTCAGGGGGGCATGTGGGATCCTAGTTCCCAGACCAGGGATTGAACCCACACCCCCTGCATTGGAACCACGGAATCTTAACCACCGGACCTCCAGGGAAGTTCAGGCCTTCTTAAATGAAAACCAAGAGTCATGTTCTAGTTCTATAGCTTTACCCCAAGGCACAGGGCCTAATTTTTTTTTTTTTTGGCAAAATTTCAAATACAGTTAAGTCAGGGAAAAGAGCTCAAAAATGCCATAGCACCTTGTTAGATCTTGCCGGCCACAGCTTAAAGAGATACCACATGAGGTCTCCTTAATTGGACTCACTTGAGATCATTTAACCTTAAAGAAGAAGCAAATGAATAACAAGTTTTGTTTTTGTTTTTAAATAATATGCAGTCATCAAGAAAGAACTGCAGTTGATCTTATTAATTACCTGGAGTGCTGGTTAAAAGTAAGATTCAGGGCTTCCCTGGTGACGCAGTGGTTGAGAGTCCGCCTGCCGATGCAGGGGACACGGGTTCGTGCCCCGGTCTGGGAAGATCCCACATACCGCGGAGCGGCTGGGCCCATGAGCCATGGCCCACGTCATGCGCGTGGGAGCCTGCGCGTCCGGAGCCTGTGCTCCACAACGGGAGAGGCCACAACAGTGAGAGGCCCGCGTACCGCAAAAACAAAAACAAAACAAAAGTAAGATTCACCCAGACCCATTGAGTTCTTATATGGTCTGATAAATCCGTTGACATAAAGGTACAAAAACAGTGTCTTAATTCAAAGAAATAAACACCAAAATGTAATGTTTGGGGCTTTAGCACATAGTTAGGAGAGGTCTTAGTGGCAGCCTCTGGCCTCACACCTAGACAGGTCTTTTATTCACTCTATGTAAGGTTAGCACTGCTGGTTGACAGTGTTAATTATGCAGCTGCCACTGACATAACATTTATTGGTCATCTGTAGGCTATGTGTAGAATGGACAATCAGAGAGAGAGGGAGAGGGATCCCGGGTCAGTTTATAGACAATAGAAAGACCAAAAATTTAATTTTGTATCAGTGGGATAAAAATGTAATTTAAAAGATTTTTTAAATGCGTTATTCCCAAGCAAAGCAGCCACCCCAGTGGTGCCTGGCCCACAGCTGCCAGAGGATCTGCTCCTTGTGTCTCAGGTGGGTGTTGAAGAGCCCATATGGTATGATGCTCATTTCCTGCATGCTAGGCAAAGGGCAGGTGGACTGCCTTCCCACTGCCTTTTAACAGGCAAAGCTGCTAGGAATTCCTGAATCTAGCAGGCAATGTACATCCATGAGAAAGGTGGAGGGGCACCGAGGGAGAAATAAGCACTTCCTACATGCTGATGATAATAATAATGATTATATACTATAATGAGCCAACATCTGAGAAGATTAAATAAATGTATCTGTATTTATGGTTAACTCTAGTTCCTAAGTGACTTGTAGCTCTCATATCAAGAGCCATGTAGTTTCTTTCTCGCGTAGAGATTTTTACCTCTCTGTCATTAAAGTTGAGCAATGAGGTTTACTGGTATATGAGAAGCCCCTGCAGGCAAGATGAAGGAGAAAACCTGCCCCAATCAGCACCTGGAAATCATGGTTAGGCAGGGTTAGGGAGAAGAGGGGAAGTAAGCTGTCTGACACATGAACGGACTTTGATGAACAGGACAGAGGATTATTACATAGGTTTGAATAAAAGACCAAAATCAGAGGAGGTTTTGACCCACTCCCCATCTGGAATCCTGGAATGAGGCATCTATGCAAGGAACTCTGCCAGCCACTGGTGAGGGGTTAGGGTGAACGGGCTGGGCAAAAGGAAGAGAGGCAGTGCCCTTTGCTCCCTATGGCCTGTGCGCGGCGTGCACAGGAAGCTCCCGTGTGCCCTGGTGAGGGTCTGGAGAGAGGCTGGAAGGACTGTGAGACTGGCAGAGGCCTGGAGTTGGGAAAAGACCTTCAATGACAGGCGGCAATGTCAAGTTACCAAAAGACAGCAGTGGATACCACTGTTCACCAAAAGGTCAAATGGAACTAGTTTTCCTGCCAGGATGTCGGTACAGACTAAACCACCCACCCCATGGCAAGACAAGTTAAGACAGATAACATATAAACTTCCTCTGTCACCAGGAGACCTCATAAGCTTTTCCCCTACACAGAGAAACCTATCTGTGAGATAACAGAAAAATTATATATTGGTTTCTGACCCCAGCTCCTGACACAGGGCTCCTAAATCCCCTGGAATTTTCCGGGTGATAGCAGTGTCTTTTCTTCTAATGAGGTGACTCTAAGTGGGTCCCTGAATGGAGGCTGGTCACCAGAAAGACCAAGCCATTATGAGAAGCTTGGAATTTTCAGTCCCAACTCCCACTCTCCAAGGGGGACAGAGGCTGGAAATGGAGTTAATGATTGATCATTGCCTGCAAGATGAAGCCTCCATAAAAATCTCAAAAGTATGGAGTTCAGAGAGTTTCCATGTTGGTGAACACATGAAGGTGCTGGGAGAGTAGCAGGCTACAGAGGGCATGGAAGCTCTGTGCCCTTCCCACACACCTTGCCTTATGCGTGCATCTCTCCCATATGGATGTTCACCTGTATCCTTCATCATATCCTTTTACAATAAACAGGTAAGCAGCAAGTAAACTCTTTTCCTGGTTCCTGTGAGCCACTCTTGTAAATTAATCAAACCAAAAAAAGGAGTCACAGGAACCTCTGATTTATAGCCGATAGGTCAGAAGCACAGGTGACAACCTGGACTTGCAACTGGCATCTAAAGTAAGGTGAGCACCGTCTTGTGGGGCTGAGCCCTTAACCTGTAGAATCTGATGCTATCTCCAGGTAGATGATGATAGAATTGTAGGACACCCATATGATGTTGCAGACAATTGCTTGGTGGGGGAAAATCCACACACATCTGTTGTCAGAAGTGTTGTGAGAGTAGGGACTTCCCTGTGGCGCAGTGGTAAGACTGCGCTCCCAATGCAGGGGCCCGGGTTCGGGCCCCGGTCTGGGAACTGAGATCCCACATGCATGCCGCAACTAAGAGGTCACGTGTCACAACTAAGAAGCTGGCGAGCCGAAACTAAGGAGTCCACCTGCCTCAACTACGACCCAATGCAACCAAATAAGTAAATAAATATATATTTTTTTAAGTGTCATGAGAATTAAAGAGATACTACATAGGAGGAAGACTGAGGTTTTCTTTACACCATCTTTGGGGAAAAAGATAAGGGCAGGGGCCAAGTGCCCCATTATGAAGATAGACTTTCGACTGACAGTATTTCCTTAGTAGTCTTTTAAAACCAGAAGGTAACATGATTTTTCCCCCCACCACCCCCAAAAGCAGGCCTCTGCTGTTTAGCAAGGGGTTATAAGAGACTGCTTATAGGATGTAAAGAAGCTCCATTTTCTTTGCACATCTGGTAGAATGTATATATTTGCTACCTTGGTATTGTAGCTAACATTTGAGTGTTACTACATGCCTGGTACTGTGCAAAGTGTTTTATTTTATTTTTTTGAATTTTATTTTTTATACAGCAGGTTCTTATTATCTATTTTATACATATTAGTGCATACATGTCAATCAAAATCTCCCAATTCATCACACCACCACCACCACCCGCCCCGCCACTTCCCCCTTGGTGTCCATACGTTTGTTCTCTACATCTGTGTCTCTATTTCTGCCCTGCAAAATGGTTCATCTATACCATCTTTCTAGGTTCCACATATGTGCATTAATATACGATATTTGTTTTTCTCTTTCTGACTTACTTCACTCTGTATGACAATCTCTAGATCCATCCACATCTCTACAAATGACCCAATTTCGTTTCTTTTTATGGCTGAGTAATATTCCATTGTATACATGTACCACATTTTCTTTATCCATGTGTCTCTCAATGGCAATTAGGTTGCTTCCATGACCTGGCTATTGTAAATAGTGCTGCAATGAACATTGGGACACATGTGTTTTTTTTTTAATTTATTTTTGGCTACATTGGGTCTTCATTGCTGCGTGTGGGCTTTCTCTGGTTGCAGTGAGCGGGGCTACCCTTTGTTGCGGTGCGCAGGCTTCTCATTGCGGTGCCTTCTCTTGTTGCAGAGCATGGGTTGTAGGCATGGGGGCTTCAGTAGTTCTGGCACGTGTGCTCAGTAGTTGTGGCTCGTGGGCTCTAGAGCACAGGCTCAGCAGTTGTGGCACACGGGTTTAGTTGCTCTGCAGCATGGGGGATTCTCCCTGGACCAGGGCTCAAACCCATGTCACCTGCATTGGCAGGTGGATTCTTAACCACTGCCCCCCCAGGGAACCCCCTCTAATTTTTTTTTTTTTTTTTTTACTGATTTATTTGTTTATTTTTGGCCACATTGGGTGTTCGTTGCTGCACGAGGGCTTTCGGCAAGTGGGAGCCACTCTTCGTTGCGGTGAGCAGGCTTCTCATTGCGGTGGCTTCTCTTGTTGCAGAGCATGGGCTCTAGGCATGCAGGCTTCAGTAGTTCTGGCACACGGGTTTAGTTGCTTCTCAGCATGTAGGATCTTCCTGGACCAGGGCTCGAACCTGTGTCCCCTGCATTGGCAGGCGGATTCTTAACCACTGCGCCAGGGAGGCTGCATGTGTGTTTTTGAATTATGGTTTTCTCTGGGTATATGCCCAGTAGTGGGATTGCTGGGTCATATGGTAATTCTATTTTTAGTTTTTTAACGAACCTCCATACTGTTCTCCATAGTGGCTGTAGCAATTTACATTCCCACCAACAGTGCAAGAGGGTTCCCTTTTCTCCACACCCTCTCCAGCATTTGTTGTTTGTAGATTTTTTGATAATGGCCATTCTGACTGGGGTGAGGTGATACCTCATGTAGTTTTGATTTGCATTTCTCTAATAATTAGTGATGTTGAGCAGCTTTTCATGTGCTTCTTGGCCATCTGTATGTCTTCTTTGGAGAAATATCTATTTAGGTCTTCTGCCCATTTTTTGATTGGGTTATTTGTTTTTTTTAATATTGAGCTGCATGAGCTGTTTATATATTTTGGAGATTAATCTTTTGTCTGTTGATTCATTTGCAAATATTTTCTCCCATTCTGAGGGTTGTCTTTTTGTCTTGTTTGTAGTTTCCTTTGCTTTGCAAAAGCTTTTAAGTTTCATTAGGTCCCATTTGTTTATTTTTGTTTTTATTTCCATTACTCTAGGAGGTGGATCAAAAAAGATCTTGCTGTGATTTATGCCAAAGAGTGTTCTTCCTGTATTTTCCTCTAACTGGTATCACATTTGGGTCTCTAACCCATTTTGAGTTTATTTTTGTGCATGGTGTTAGGGAGTGCTCTAATTTCATTCTTTTACATGTAGCTGCCCAGTCTTCCCAGCACCACTTATTGAAGAAATTGTCTTTTCTGCATTGTATGTCCTTGCCTCCTTTCTCATAGATTAGTTGACCATAGATGCATGGGTTTATCTCTGGACTTTCTATCCTGTTCCATTGATCTGTATTTCTGTTTCTGTGCCAGTACCATATTGTCTTGATGACTGTAACTTTGTAGTATAGTTTGAAATCAGGGAGTCTGATTCCTCCAGCTCCGTTTTTTTTCCCTCAAGACTGCTTTGGATATTTGGGGTCTTTTGTGTCTCTATACAGATTTTTAAATTTTTTGTTCTAGTTGTATAAAAAATGCCACTGGTAATTTGATAGGCATTGCATTGAATCTGTACATTGCTTTCTGTAGTACAGTCATTTTCACAAAATTGATTCTTCCAATCCAAGAACATGGTATATCTCTCCATCTGTTTGTGTCATCTTTAATTTCTTTCATCAGCATCTTATAGTTTTCTGAATACAGGTCTTTTACCTCCTTAGGTAGGTTTATTAGGTATTTTATTCTTTTTGTTGCAATGGTGAATGGGATTGTTTCCTTAATTTCTCTTTCTGATCTTTTGTTGTTAGTGTACAGGAATGCAAGAGATTTCTGTGCATTAATTTTGTATTCTGCAACTTTACCAAATTCATTGATTAGCTCTAGTAGTTTTCTGGTGGCACCTTTAAGATCTCTATGTATAGTATGATGTCAATTGCAAACAGTGACAGTTTTACTTCTGCTTTTCCAACTTGGATTCATTTTATTTCTTTTTCTTTTCTGACTGCCATGGCTACGACTTCCAAAACTATGCTGAATAATAGTGATGAGAGTGGACATCCTTGTCTTGTTCCTGATTTTAGAGGAAATGCTTTCACTTTCTCACCATTGAGAATGATGTTTGCTGTGGGTTTGTCATATGTGGCCTTTATTATGTTGAGGTAGGTTCCCTCTATGCCCACTTTCTGGAGAGTTTTTTCATAAATGGGTGTTGAATTTTGTCAAAAGCTTTTTCTGCATCTATGGAGATGATCATATGGTTTTTATTCTTCAATTTGTTAATATGGTGTATCACCTTGATTGATTTGCATATATTGAAGAATCCTTGCATCCCTGGGATAAATCCCACTTGATCATGGTGGATGATCCTTTTAATGTGTTGTTGGATTCTGTTTGCTAGTATTTTGTTGAGGATTTTTGCATCAATATTCATCAGTGATATTGGTCTGTAGTTTTCTTTTTTTTGTAGTATCTTTGTCTGGTTTTGGTATCAGGGTGATGGTGACCTCATAGAATGAGTTTGGGAGTGTTCCTTCCTCTGCAATTCTTCGGAAGAGTTTGAGAAGTATGGGTGTTAGCTCTTCTCTAAATGTTTGATAGAATTCACCTGTGAAGCCATCTGGTCCTGGACTTTTGTTTGTTGGAACATTTTTAATCACAGTTTCAATTTCATTACTTGTGATCAGTCTGTTCATATTTTCTATTTCTTCCTGGTTCACTCTTGGAAGGTTATACCTTTCTAACAATTTGTCCATTTCTTCCAGGTTGTCCATTTTATTGGCAAAGAGTTGCTTGTAGTAGTCTCTTAGGATGCTCTGTATTTCTGCAGTGCCTGTTGTAACTTCTCCTTTTTCATTTCTAATTTTATTGATTTGAGTCCTATCCCTCTTTTTCTTGATGAGTCTGGTTAAAGTTGCTTTTTTTGTTTTGTTTTGTTTTGTTGGGTTTTTTTGCGGTACACAGGCCTCTCACTGCTGCGGCCTCTCCTGCTGTGGAGCTCAGACTCTGGACGCACAGGCTCAGTGGCCATGGCTCATGGGCCCAGCCGCTCCGCAGCATGTGGGATCTTCCCAGACCGGGGCACGAACCTGTGTCCCCTGCATCGGCAGGCGGACCCTCAACCACTGCGCCACCAGGGAAGCCCTGGTTAAAGTTTTATCAATTTTTATTGATAAGCTTTTATGAAAAGCTTATCAAGCTTTTAGCAAAAGCTCAAAGAACCAGCTGTTAGTTTTATTGATCTTTTTTATCATTTTCTTTGTTCCTATTTCATTTATTTCTGCTCTGATCTTTATGATTTCTTTCCTTCTACTAACTTTGCTTTTTGTTTGTTCTCCTTTCTCTAGTTCCTTTAGGTGTAATGTTAGATTGTTTAACATTCTTCTTGTTTCTTGAGATAGCCTTTTATTGCTATAAACTTCCCTCTTAGGACTGCTTTTGCTGCATCCCATAGGTTTTGGGTCATCGTGTTTTCATTGTAATTTGTCTCTAGGTATTTTTTGATTTCCTCTTTGATTTCTTCAGTGATCTCTTGGCTATTTAGAAATGTATTGTTTAGCCTCCATGTGTTTGTGTTTTTTACATTTTTTTCCCTGTAATTGATTTCTAATCTCTATAGCGTTGTGGTCGGAAAAAATGCTTGATATGATTTCAATTCTCTTAAATTTACCGAGGCTTGATTTGTGACCCAAGACATGATCTATCCTGGAGAATGTTCCATGTGCACTTGAGAAGAAAGTGTAATCTGCTGTTTTTGGATGGAATGTCCTATAAATATCAATTAAATCTATCTGGTCTATGAACAGGTTTGCAGGGCAGAAATAGAGACACAGATGTAGAGAACAAACATATGGACACCAAGGGGGGAAAGTGGCAGGGGTGGTGGTGGTGTGATGAATTGGGAGACTGGGATTGACATATATACAGTAATATGTATAAAATGGATAACTAATAAGAGCCTGCTATAAAAACAATAAATAAAAGAAAATTCAAAAGAAAATTTATCTGGTCTATTATGTCATTTAAAGCTTGTGTTTTCTTATTAATTTTCTGTCTGGATAACCTGTCTATTGGTGTAAGTGAGGTGTTAAAGTCTCCCACTATTATTGTGTTACCATCAATTTCCTCTTTTAACTGTAGTTCTTCTTGCTTCTGCTGTCTGCCCTCCAAAGTGTTTTAAACCTTATTTTATTTAATCCTTACTGTGAAGTAAGTACTATCATTATCCCCCTTTTACAGTCGAAGAAATAGAGGCATAAAAAGATTAAGTAACTTTCTCAAAGTCAGTGATGGGGTGAGGATTTGAATTCAAGTACTCAGATGCAGAACCCATATTCTTAACACCTCTACTGTATGTTCTCAAGAACCTTCCTTTTATATATTATATATGTCAAAGCGCTTCCTACATAGGTCTCTATTTACTTGCCCTAGAATGATTTTGAAACTATATTGTTTGATGACAAAAGGACGCTACTAGCAAATCTGGAGAGTGTGAACCTATTTACACGAACTATGTGTGCATTTTTAAACACAGAGAATTACCTGGCATGATATTCACCAAAAAAGTTAGAATTGTTGACCCTGGATTGTAGGATTTGGAGTGATTTTAAATTTTTTCTTTATTCTTTCTAATTAAAGTTTAATTAAAAACTTTATAAGATTATGAATTCACTTTGTAGGTAGAAAAATACAGTGTATTAATCAGGAGAGAACTGGCTTCACTACAATAACAAATCCCCAAATCTCAGTGGTTTAACACGTGCTATTATATTTCTTTTCTGCTGGAGATCTGGCAGCTCTACAGGGAAGCTTCCTTTTGAATGGTAACTCAGCAATCAAGTCTACTTCTATCTTAGAGTTCCACCATTTCAACCCTCCGTTTCTAGGGTCACAGAGGTAGGGGATGAAAGAGAATGAGGAATTTACACCTGCTGTTAAATACCTCCATTGGCCCAGAACCAGTTACATGGCCCCAACTAAACTACAAGGGGTGGGAAGTGCCTCACAAGGAGAGAACTGGACATAGCAAATGCAATTAACCTCTATCATAATGTGATTTCCACTTTGAAGACCATAAGAAAAGAGCATGGCCTCTAGAACACAGGCTGCCTGAGTTCATATCCCAGCTTAGACACTTACTGACTATATGACTTTGAGCAAGTTATTCTACTTCATTGTGCCTCAGTTTCCTCTCCTGTCCACTGAGGATAACAAGGTTTCTGTGCAGATTAGGTGAGATTATACACTGATAAGCACAAAAAGTGCTCACACAATGACCATGATAACCTATCCTTGTGCGCCTGCCCATCTGCAATGTAATTTTTCCACTCTTCCCATAAAAAGGTAAAGTTTATTTCCCTGCCCTTGGATCTGGGTTGTACCTATGACTTGCTTTGACCAATAGAATATGGTAGAAGTGATGTTGGGACTTCTAAGCCTAGAACTTAACCAGCCTTGTGGCTTCTGCTCTCACCACTTGGAATTCTTCCCTGAAAATCCCATGTGAAGAAGCCCGGGCTAGCCTACTAGAGGATGAAAGGTCAATGGAGAAGACACAAGCTGTCCCAGTTGAGGACCCCTTACACTGACCAGCCAACAGCTACCACCAAGTGCCAGACATACGAAAGGGGACAACTTAGGCCATTAGAGCGGCCAGATAATTTGCAGCCACATGCATGACCACAGGCAAGAAAAGCAGAAAAGCCATCCAGATGAGATGAGCCCAAATTGCTAACTCACAGAATGGTGAGTAAATAAAATGGTTGTTGTTCTAAGTCACTAAGTGTAGCCCAGCATCTGTCTTAGCTTCAGCATACTACGTAGCACAGTGCCTGGCACCTAATAAGTACTTAATAAATGGCAAGTGGTGTTATCATTATTATCTTCATCTAGTTTAAAGCTCAAAATATTTATATAAGGCAGCCAGAGCAGGGATTTCTAATCTCATTTCACAGATGAGGAAATGAAGGCCCAGAGATGGTAAATGGTTTGTCCAATATCACAAGAGTCCCTAAGGAGTCAACTGAGCATTTAAGATTCGACCTTGTGAATCCTTCTCCAATGCACAACTATTTTCCCCAAGTAAATCCGTTCGTGAACAGGAGCAAGGACAACAGTGGAATATTTGCTCCAAATGAAGTTTTCAAATTACCAACTTCCCACCAAAGTGCACCATCAGCCTCCCAGTGCCCAAGTCTTTCCTGTTGATAACCTTCAGTACCTGCAGATTCAAGCTGAACATGTCAACTTGAGAAAAAGTAATTTTTTTTCATGACAAAGAAAATAGTTTCCTTGGAGGAGACTTGAAAAAGATGACCTTCTCTGTGACATCAGAAATGAGACTGGTGGGGTATCCATGTGCCTGATTCAGCAGTGACCAAAATTTTCTCAGAATGATTCCCACCACCTTTTAGTGATAGACCTCCACTGACCTGTCGATCACAGGTATTTACAAGTTCCCAAATCTACCAGTTCCCCACCAACTCCTGCAGGCATTTTTTTGGTCATGAATGTATCTCAGTTATTTTTAAAGTTTCTTGCTCTTTTATAGGTAAAGGATGAGTTCTATCCCATTGAGCCAACAGAGATATATTTCTTCTGCATGTAAACACTTCTAATCCTTCTACCTCCCTGAAGTAGAACTGCAAACATAACTAATGCATCTCTTTCCTTCATTCCCTCATGAACAATTCATCAGCAAGTCCTGTTTGCCCTTGCCTTCAAACTCTACCCTAAGTGCAAACACTTCTCACCGTCTCTACTGCGAGAGCCCCTTGTCTCTCACTAGAACTAGAACTGGTCTCTCTGCCTCCACTGTCTATAGTAATACTGTCCAACAGAACTTTCTGCAGTCCTGGAAACATTGCATATGTACACTGTCCAATATGGCTGCCATTAGCCACATGTAGCTGTTTGAAATTTGTCTGGTGCAACTGAGGAATTAAATTTTAGTTAATTTTAATTAATTTAAACTTGAGGAGCCGTATGACACTAGGGGCTACCACATTGGACAGCACAGATAAATAACACTAGTCAAATCACACAATTTATCTGCTTGAAATCTTCCACTGCAATTAAATAAAATACAAATTCCCTGCCTGGCCCACAAGGTCCCTCATGGCCTGGGCCCTGCCTGCCTTCTCTCCCTAGTTCAATACACTCCAGCCACAAGTCAAATCCAGCGAGTGCCTCCAATACATCAGGTTCACTCTCTCTGGCATTTGCTGATCCTTCTCCCATGGATCCTTAAATAATCAACTCCTTCTTCTCATTCAGGTTTCTGCTCAAATCTCACCTCTGCAGAGAGGCTTCTTTAGCCAGCATCCCTAAAATCTATCCTAAATCCTGTCACATTTAACACATTGTAAGAAACATTTATAACATTTACCATAAACTGAAACTATTTGTTTCCAAGTATTTGTTTTTAAGTTTGATTATGTCCTCCATCAGAAAAAAAAGGCCACTAAATGCAGGAACTTGGTTTATTTATCACTATCTAGTGTCCTGAATGATCCCTTGGGGTGACAGCCCAGTGGCAGTGACAGTGGTACAGTGTTTCTTTGAATAGGAGAGTATTACATGTTTTTTCTATGTCTGAACAAATCTTAAAAGGGAACAAACTAAGCCCTGGCTGATGGGCTTAGAATTACTCTGGGAAGGTGTGAGAGCTGCAAAAATCATTTAGCCTTTCTTTCTCTTTCTCCATAAGATTCTGACTGTTTCTTCTTACTGGTGACAAAAGAAATAACCGCTGGTGAGAATGAAATGATGGAGGGTCTTTGAAATTCTCTTATCTCTCTGAACACACTGAATGTGAATGAAAGATCTCAGGAAGATTCTTCACAAAGCATTTTGCCCACTGACCAGCCTATGGGAGGAATTGTGGATTAACCACTGCCTGCGTTAAGGGTTAAAGTCCATAAAAACTAACAGAGTTTTCAAGGCAAGCCCAGGCTGCCGGTAATGAGGAGCTGCTGAGACTCGAATCTGCATTTCAGCACTAACTCACCTTGAAGCTCTCTGACTTCCTGAAAGATCTTTCACGAGGACACCCATACTTACTAAACCTTTCTAGGCCTAACCCAGACTGAAGATGAAACCAAAAAGCATAGGGATTTAGCATCTGAATCATGTTTTCATGTTTCAGTACCTTTAAGGTAGACTCACAAAGAGTGGCCATGAAGTAGTCAAACAGCAAAATCCCTGACTTCTGTAGTCAGTGAGAAATGTTTGAGCGTCATAGGGTCAGGACTTCTGCGTGGAGAGGGAGACATTTCACGGCAAAGATTCATCATTCATTCATTTCCTTCAATAAACATTTAGGAAATCCCTGTTATGTGCCATAACTCAGGAGAGGTATGGGGAAACAGACAAATACAGTGTAGCCTATGGTTTTTGACCTGGGACAATTCCCCACCACCTTTCTGATAACAGACAAACCCTTCCCCAGAACAGCAGGGTTGGCCAACCACAGGGCTCCATGCCCCTGGTCTCAGTCAGAGGCCATCCTCTCAGGAATTTTTATCTGGGACGAATAGGAAAGACTGCCATTTGCCTCTGGGGACATCTTTCTGGACGCCTAGTACCATCATGACCAAATTATCCATCTTGTGGAGGAACAATGTCTGCAGTGGGAGTGAAGGAAGGCAGCACAAAGATTGAAGCAAAGGGAGGGAGGAAAGGGGAGGAGGAGGGAGAGGGAGTGGAAGAACGGTAAGACGGAGACCACTGGGCATTGTTTGCTGCCGGTCTTGCCAAACATCAGTACTGCCCCTGCTCTTTTAAAATCACATGATCTTGGGATTTCCCTGGTGGTCCAGTGGGTAAGACTCTGCACTCCCAGTGCAGAGGTTCCAGGTTTGATGTCTCGTCAGGGAACTAGAGCCAGCATGCATGCTGCAACTAAAGATCCCACATGCTGCAACTAAAGATCCCACGTGCCGCAACTAAGACCCAGTGAGGCCAAAATAAATAAATAATTAATTTAAAAAAAATTTTTTTTAAATCACATGATCTTGAGGCAATAAATCTTGCCCTCCTCCCACGCACACTTTTCATTTTCTCTTACACGGATTTTAGCCACCTGCAACTGAGAGAATTTAGATGAAATCAGAGGATATGAGGTCAATTTAGTAGCGGAGCAATCATATACACAAATAACTGCATAAATACACAGTCACAGCACAAAAGAGAGAATGATCGACTCCGCCTGGATGGTTCCTAGCCCATCAGCCAGAGCTTGGTTTATTCTTTTTTAGGGCATTCAGTAAATGCTAAGTCACAGAAAAAAAACAGCATGCAGTTGCCCTCCTACTCAAGCTAGGCTTTGTGACACCGGAGTTAAGTCTAGCAGAGCCTAAAGCTGCCAAGCCAAGGATCTGCAGAAGGTGCAAATGGGATAGTATCAATACTAGACAAAAACTAGACCTATGGTTCAACAGATGTGGTCTACTTGGTGTGGTAAATTAGAGACACACACACATTCTTTCCCACTCATCCTAGTGAGAGGTGGGGTCTAATTCCTCTCCCATGGACTGGCCTTCGTGACTTGTCTAATCAATAAAATGCAACAGAAATGATGTTCTGGGGTTCTTAGGTCATAAATGGTGGTTGTTTTATGCCACTAAGTTTTGAGATGATTTGTTATGTAGCAACAGATAATCAAAATACTTCCCATTGGAGGAGAGTGAGTTTCATGTTGGGACATAAAACTAGAAAAATTGGCAGATCCTGGAGGGCCACGTAAAGAGCTTGGATTTTATCTAATGAGTCTTGAGGGACCATTAAATACTTGCACTCTCGAACAATCATTCCGACAGTATTATGGAGACTGGATTAGAAGGGAACCAGTCCAGAACGAGAGTTACCAGTCACAGATAACTGCAGTAATCTAGGCAAGAGATGACGAGGACCTGCCCTGAGACAACAACAATGGGGACTGAGAGGAAAGAGCAGTGACAGGACATGATGTGTGGGCAGAAACAGGATGCCTAGTTACTGATTAGATGAGAAACATAAAGGAGTAAGGCAAACAACAAGGCTTAGATGACTGAAATGGCCATTAACCAACTTAGAAATTATGGAAGGATGAAATGATTTGGTGGGAGTGATTAAGAGTTCAGTTTTTGAAACAATGAACTTGAGGAAATCTGCATGGAGATATCTACTAGGCACTGAGCTCACAACTGCAATTAAATACTTACTTATATAATGTTTTGTTTAGCATCTGCCTTTCTCAGCTAGATTTTGAACAGAACTTATTTTTCTTACTGATCACTAAATACCCAGCCCCTGACTGCCAGTGTGCCTAGAACACAGCCAGCTTTCAAGTAATATTCATTGAATTAATGAATAAATGAAGTGAAGTCCAGCAGGAGACTCTAACCACCACGGTTCTCAACTTTAACTAAATACTGAACTCATCTGGATAGCTTTCAAAGCCACTGATGCCTGGGTTACCCCCTCTCCTTCCCCGTTGTTCTGATTAAATTGGTTTTGGCTGCAGCCTTGACATTAGGGCTTGTGAGAATCCCCAGCTGATTTTGATGAACAGTAAATACTGGATGTATAAATCTGGGCATAATCTGCATATAAACAGCTATGACTTTAAAGTTGTTCCTATTCCAACGAAAAGCTAAGATGGACTATAAAACTCTTCCTAATATAAAATTACTTCCCACCGGTTCTGTCCACAAAACATAGAGCAGAGGAGCAAAAATAAGAGCCCTTACCAGGAATCCAGGAGCCAGTAGCAAGCATTTTGCCATGGGCCCATTAAAGGAACTTAACCTCCCTAAATTTCAAAATTACACAGAATCATACAGTAGATAATATAAATAGCATTAGCCAGACTCATAAAAACCACAGAAATCTGGTTTGGGGCTTCAAACAACACCATTAAAGAAAGTGAAATAGAATTCACAGACTGGGAGAAAATATTTGCAAAACTATATCTGATAAGGGGCTTGTATCCAGAACACATAAAGAAATCTTATAACTCAATATTAAGAAGACAAACAATCGAATTTAAAAGTAGGCAAACAGTTTCAACTACCTTCTGTATGATAATGACTCCTTTCATCTGTATCTCCAGCCCAGATCACTCTTTTGAGCCTCGTATGTCCAACCTTGCAGGACACCTCCAGTAGGATATCCTGTGGGATAAAAAAACGTATAGATCCCAAATTGATTAATTATGGGGCCCCATCAAATTGTCCAACTCATAATCTCGAGAGTTATCTTCTGTCCCTTCTCCTCTCTCATCTCCTATATCCAATCAATCACTGAGTCCTACTTCAGTTACACTCAGAATGATCCACAATGCCACTCCTCTATCTGCTTCTATGCAAAAGTTCATCTTTTGTTCTCGCTTTTCACCTGGCTAACTTCTACTGGTTGACCTTTAAGGTTCAGGCATCATGTCTTCATGAAAGCCTTCCTTGATGTTCCCACTCCTACCCCACAAAGCTGACGAGGTGTTCCTTCTCTGTGTTTCTCGATTCGATATGTTACCCTTTACATCATTGGTCATACCCTTATAACAGCCTGTTGTTTTTTTAAATTGGTCTCCCTCACCAGATTTAAAACTCCCTGAAGACAGAGATTTGTTTTATTCATTGTGGGCCTCTATTACACATAGCACCACAAGCCTGGCACATAGTCATTGCTGAATTCAATTTCAAGGAAGACTGGAAATAAAGCCCATATTAGTTATATGTGAGAGCTCACATATAAAAGTCTTCCCAAAGTGTGTTCCACGAAATGGTACTTCCTTGGAGGTAGGAGGAAATACGGTTCTGTGGTCAAATAAGTTTGAGAAACAGAACATACTATATCTTCCTCTTAAAGATTCTTGAAGATTCCCAGTGTTTTCTAGCATATCAAATACTGTGAGAAATCCTTCAATACAGAAGTCCTTTTACATTTTCCATCCAGCTCCCCAAGCATATTGTGTATGGGGTCATTTGTTAATATCCTGTAGAGTTGGTGGTCTGCAGATTTCTTTTACAATGCCACACCAGTTCATCTCAGCCTTCTTTTGCAGGAACTGCTCCCCTCCCCCTAGATTGGGATAAGCAACCTTCTTTTGTAAAGGGTCAGAGAATAAATATTTTAGACTTTTCTGGCCATATATGTCCCTATCACATATTCTTCTTTTTTTTGCTCTTTTTTTTTCAGTTCTTTACAAATGCAAAAAACATTCTTTGCTCAATGGTCTGTGTGCTAGAGGGCCATAGTTGCCAACATCTGTCCTGGATCCATATGGTTATCGTATGGGTTACCACTCCTTTGGCCACAATATTTGGTCTCGAGGTGGGTATATAACCCAAGTTGTGACAAGCAGAATGTTTTCCATAGGAAATTAGAATATGACTAAGAAATATCTGATTGCTTTTTTAAAGTGAAGAGAGGGAACCTAAGAATAATTAGCAATAACTGTGTCCTGCCATGTGGCCTGAAAATGGAAGACCAGATCTTGATGAGCAGTAAGAATGAAGCCACTGAGAAGGAGATATTAACAGAGGATAGGGGATTTCCTGGGTGTTCTACAGTACCCAGTGTTTGTGTCCAGTCTTTGCTGTGCTTCACTGTATTGCTGCCCTTGGATACGATGAATATCTCTCCCCCACACCATCCTCAAAATAAATTCTGTTCTTTTATTTAAGATAGGTAGAGGTGGTTTCTGTCATATGCAACCAAGAGATCTAATAAATTCACTTTGAGAAATGAGAAAAAGAAAATAGGGAACAGATTTCAACAGCCATTTCTCCAAAGAAGAACATGCAAATAGTTAATAAACACAAAAAGATGCTCAACATCATTAGTGATTAAGGAAACACAAATCAAAACTGCAATGGGATACCACTTCACAAATGCTAGGATGGCTAAAACTTAAAAAAATAATAATAACAAGTGCGGGCAAAATTCTTGATAAATTAGAGCCATCATATATTGCTAGCAGCAATGTAAAATGGTACAAGCCACTTTTGAAAACAGATTCACAAAACGTTAAACGTAGAGTTTCTATATGACTCAGCAATTCCATTCCTAGGTATCAACACAAGAGAAATGAATGTTCCATACAAAGACTTGTACTTAAATTTGCTCACAGCAGCATTATTCATAATAGCCAAAAAGTGAAAACAATCCAAATGTCTATCAGCTGGCGAATGGATAAACAAAACGTAGTATATATCTACACAATAAAACACCATTCAGCAGTAATAAGCAAAAAGTAGATTTTTAGGGCAGTGAAAATTCTCTGCATGATATTATAATGATGGATATATGTCAGTATACCTTTGTCCAAACCCATAGAATGTACAGCACCAAAAGTGAACCTGTAAGGTAAACTATGGGCTATGGGTGATTATGTGTCAATGTAGGTCCATCCTTGGTAACAATGTACCATTCTGGTGAGTAATGTTGATAATGGGGGGAGGCTAGGCATGTATGGGGGTGACAGGTATATGGGGGAGACGTATATGGGAAAACTCTATCTTCCTCTCGGTTATGTTGTGAACCTAAAACTTCTCTAAAAAATAAAATCTTTTTAAAAATACACTGTTGGGACTTCCCTGGTGGCGCAGTGGTTAAGAATCCAGCTGCCAATGCAGGGGACACAGGTTCGAGCGCTGGTCCAGGAAGATCCCACACGATATGGAGCAACTAAGCCCGTGTGCCACAACTACTGAGCCTGCACTCTAGAGCCCGTGAGCCACAACTACTGAGCCTGCGTGTCACAACTACTGAAGCCTGAGCACCTAGAGTCCATGCTCTGCAACAAGAGAAGCCACCACAATGAGAAGCCCGTGCACCACAACAAAGAGCAGCCCCCTCTCGCCACAACTAGAGAAAGCCTGCATACAGCGATGAAGACCCAACGCAGCCAAAAATAAATAAATTTATTTAAAAAAATAAAAGACAGCAATCAAAAAAAAATACACTGGGCTTCCCTGGTGGTGCAGTGGTTGAGAGTCCGCCTGCCGATGCAGGTGACACGGGTTCATGCCCCAGTCCAGGAAGATCCCACATGCTGCAGAGCGGCTGGGCCCGTGAGCCATGGCCACTGAGCCTGCGCGTCCAGAGCCTGTGCTCCACAACAGGAGATGCCACAACAGTGAGAGGCCCGCGTACCGCAAAAAAAAAAAAAAAATTACACTGTTGATAAATTAGAAATTTGGGATTACTATACTGACATTACTATATATAAAATAAACAACAGGGACCAACTGTATAGCACAAGGAACCAAGGAACTATATTCAATACCTTGTAATAACTTATTTCTTGATGTGTATAGTGGTTTCATAGAAATGTTCACTTAAACTTTTATTGTGCTTAAAATATGTGCACTTTTCTGTACGTAAGTTATACTTTACAATAAAAATGCATTTTTAAAAGGAAAAAAAAGGCCCGCAAAAAAAGAAAAAAAAAAACACAAAAGGAAAACAAAGGAGCAAAGTACTGATACATGCTACAATATAGATGAACCTTAAAAACATTACACTAGAGGCTTCCCTGGTGGCTCAGTGGTTGAGAGTCCGCCTGCCGATGCAGGGGACACAGGTTCGTGCCCCGGTCCGGGAAGATCCCACATGCCATGGAGCAGCTGGGCCCGTGAGCCATGGCTGCTAAGCCTGCGCGTCTGGAGCCTGTGCTCCGCAATGGGAGAGGCCACAACAGTGAGAGTCCTGCGTACCGCGAAAAAAAAAAACATTACACTAAGTGAAAGAAGTCATACATAAAACACCACACATTATTTAATTCCATTTATATGAAATATTTTGAAAAGTCAAATCTTTGGAGGCAGAAAGTAAATTAGTGGTTACCTAGGCCTGGGGATGGATATGGGAGTGCTTGCAAATAGGCATGAAATTTCTCTTTGGAGTAATGGAAATGTTCTAAAATTAGACTGTGGTAATAGCTGCACAACTTTGAGAATATACTTTAGAAAAAAACTACATGCTTTAAATGGGAGCATTTTATGGCATGTTAATTATGATCTCAATAAAGTTGTGAAAAATACAGATGAAATGGACAAATTCCTTGAAAAAGACAACTTACCAACTCTAATACATAAAATTGTTACTACATGCAGATGACGTGACACTATATATAGAAAACCCTAAGGACTCCACACAAAAACTACTAGATCTAATAAATTAATTCAGCAAAGTAGCAGGATACGAGATTAACATTCAAAAATCTGTTGCATTTCTTTACACTAACAATGAATATCAGAAAGGGAATGTAAAGAAATAATACCTTTCAAAATAGCATCCCAGGGACTTCCCTGGTGGTCCAGTGGCTAAGACTCCACACTCCCAACAGAGGTGGCCCAGGTTCGATCCCCAGTCAGGGAACTAGATCCCACATGCCACAATTAAGAGTTCACATGCTGCAACTAAAATATCCCACACGCCGCAACTAAAGATCCCGCACGTGGCAATGAAGATCCTGCACACAGCAGTGAAGATCCCACGTGCCACAACTAAGACCCGACACACCCAAATAAATAAATATTTTTAAAATAACAATATTCTTCTTAAATAAATAAAAATAAAATAGCACCCCCCAAAAATAAAATACCTATGAATAAACCTGACCAAGGAGGTGAAAGACTTATATTTTGAGAACTATAACACGTTATATTAATTAAAGAGGATACTAAAGAGGATTCAAAGAAATGGAAAGATATCCCATGCTCTTGGAGTGGAAGAATTAATCCTGTTAAAATGCCCATACTAACCAAAGCAATCTACAGATTTAACGTGATCCTTATCAAAATACACATGAAATTTTTCAAAAAACTAGAAAAAATAATCCAAAAATTTATATGGAACCATAAACAATCCAGAATTGCCAAAGCAATCCAAAGGAAAAGAAACAAAGCAGGAGGCATAACTCTCCCAGACTTCAGACAATACTACAAAGCTACAGTAATCAAAACAAGGTGATGGAGGAGCCAGCACAGTTGCAGTCTCCATGGAGTAGGCCCACGGTAGCGCAGCCGCTCTGAGATACATCAGAAATACACCTACACGTGGAACAACTCCTACAGAACACATACTGAACACTGGCAGAAGACCTCAGACCTCCCAAAAGGCAAGAAACTCCCCACGTACCTGTGTAGGGTAAAAGAAAAAAGAGTAAACAGAGACAAAAAAATAGGGACGGGACCTGCACCAGTGGGAGGGAGCTATGAAGGAGGAAAGGTTTCCACACACTAGGACCCCCTTCGCAGGCGGAGACTGCGGGTGGTGGAGGCGGGGAAGCTTCGGAGCCGGGAAGGAGAGCACAGCAACAGGGGTGCAGAGGGCAAAGCGGAGAGATTCCCGCACAGAGGATCCATGCAGACCGGCACTCACCAGCCCGAGAGGCTTGTCTCCTCACCCGCCGGGGCGGGCAGGGCTGCAAGCTGAGGCTCGGGCTTCGGTCGGAGCGCAGGGAGAACACTGGGGTTGGCGGCGTGAACACAGCCTGCAGGGGGTTAGTGCACAACGGCTAGCCGGGAGGGAGTCCGGGAGAAAGTCTGGACCTGCCGAAGAGGCAAGAGACTTTTTTTTGCCTCTTTGTTTCCTGGTGCGCGAGGAGAGGGGATTAAGAGCGCTGCTTAAAGGAGCTCCAGAGACGGGCGCGAGCCGCGGCTAACAGCACGGAACCCAGAGACGGGCCTGAGACGCTAAGGCTGCTGCTGCTGCCACCAAGAAGCCTGTGTGCGAGCACAGGTCACTGACTCTCCACACCTCCCTTCCGGGGAGCCTGTGCAGCCCGCCACTGCCAGCGTCCCGGGATCCAGGGACACCTTCTCCGGGAGAACGCACGGCGCACCTCACGCTGGTGCAACATCACGCCGACCTCTGCCACCGCAGACTCGGCTCGCATCGTGCCCCTCCCTCCCCCCGGCCTGAGTGAGCCAGAGCCCCCGAATCAGCTGCTCCTTTAACCCCGTCCTGTCTGAGCGAAGAACAGACGCCCTCAGGAGACCTACACACAGAGGCGGATCCAAATCCAAAGCTGAGCCCCGGGAGCTGTGCAAACAAAGAAGAGAAAGGGAAATCTCTCCCAGCAGCCTCAGGAGCAGCGGACTAAATCTCCACAATCAACCTGATGTACCTGCATCTGTGGAACACCTGAAGAGACAATGAATCATCCCAAATTGAGGAGGTGGACTTTGAGAGCAAGATTTATGATTTTTTCCGCTTTTCCTCTTTTTTGAGTGTGTATGTGTATGCGTCTGTGTGAGATTTTGTCTGTATAGCTTTGCTTTCACCATTTGTCCTAGGGTTCTATCTGTCCGTTTCATTTTTTACTTAAATTTTTTTTTCTTATTTTTATTTTAATAACTTTATTTTATTTTATCTTACTTTATTTTATCCTCTTTCTTTCCTTCTTTCTTTCTTTCTACTTTTTATCTCTTTTATTCTGAGCCCTGTGGATGAAAGGCTCTTGGCGCTACAGCCAGGAGTCAGTGCTGTGCCTCTGAGGTGGGAGAGCCAACTTCAGGACACTGGTCCACAAGAGACCTCCCAGCTCCACGTAATATCAAATGGCGAAAATCTCCCAGAGATCTCCATCTCAACACCAACACCCAGCTTCATTCAACGAACAGAAAGCTACAGTGCTGGACACCCTATGCCAAACAACTAGCAAGACAGGAACACAACCCCACCCATTAGCAGAGAGGCTGCCTAAAATCATAATAAGTCCACAGACACCCCAAAACACACCACC
>NW_020175199.1:3487260-3500367 GCF_003031525.2 Neophocaena asiaeorientalis asiaeorientalis
TAAAAACAGCAAGGGAAAAACAACAAATAACACACAAGGGAATCCCCATAAGGTTAATAGCTGATCTTTCAGCAGAAATTCTGCAAACCAGAAGGGACTGGCGGGACATATTTAAAGTGATGAAGGAGAAAAACCTACAACCAGGATTACTCTACCCAGCAAGGATCTCAATCATATTTGATGGAAAAATTAAAACCTTTACAGACAAGCAAAAGCTGAGAGAGTGCAGCACCACCAAACCAGCTTTACAACAAATGCTAAAGGATCTTCTCTAGGCCAGAAACACAAGAGAAGGAAAAGACCTACAATAACAAACACCTTAAATGTAAATGGATTAAATGCTCCCACCAAAAGACACAGACTGGCTGAATGATACAAAAACAAGACCCATATATATGCTGTCTACAAGAGACCAACTTCAGGCCTAGAGACACATACAGACTGAAAGCGAGAGGATGGAAAAGGATATTCCATGCAAATGGAAACCAAAAGAAAAGCATAGCACAGGGAGATGAACTCGGTGCTTTGTGACCACCTAGGAAGGTGGGAGAGGGTGGGTGGGAGGGAGGGAGATGCAAGAGGGAAGAGATATGGGAACATGTGTATATGTATAACTGATTCACTTTGTTATAAAGCGGAAACTAACACACCATTGTGAAGCAATTGTGCTCCAATAAAGATGTAAAAAACAAAACAAAACAGTGTGGTATTGGTACAAAAACAGACATACAGATCAATGGAACAGAATAGAGAGCCCAGAAATAAACTCACACACCTACAGTCAATTACCTTCTTCTTATAGGAGGTAAGAATATAAAATGGGAAAGAGACAGTCTCTTCAGCAAGTGGTGCTGGGAAAATTGGACAGCTGCATGTAAATCAATAAAGTTAGAACACACCCTCACACCATGTAAAAAAATAAACTCAAAATGGCTTAAACACTTAATCTTAAGATATGACACCATAAAACTCCTAGAAGAAAGCATAGGGAAAACATTTTCTGACATAAATTGTACCAATGTTTTCTCAGGTCAGTCTCCCAAGGCAATATAAAAGTAAAAACAAAAATAAACAAATGGGACCTAATCAAACTTACAAGCATTTGCACAGCAAAGGAAACCATAAAAAAATGAAAAAACCTACAGAATGGGAGAAAATATTTGCAAATGATGCTACAGACAAGGGCTTAATCTCCAAAATATACAAACACCTCATGCAATTCAACAACAAAAAACAAACAAGCCAATGGAAAAATGGGCAGAAGACCTTAATAGACATTTCTCCAAAGAAGACATACAGATGGCCAGTAGGCACATGAAAAGATGCTCAATATAAGTAATTATTAGAGAAATGCAAATCAAAACTACAATGAGGTACCACCTCACACCAGTCAGAATGGCCATCATTAAAAAGTCTGTAAATAAATGCTGGAGAGGGTGTGGAGAAAAGGGAACCCTGCTACACTGCTGGTGGGAATGTAAATTGGTGCAGCCACTATGGAAAACAGTATGGAGGTACCTCAGAAAACTAAAAATAGAATTGCCATATGATCCAGCAATCCGGGTGTATACCCGGACAAAACTGTAATTCAAAAAGATACGTGCACCCTACGTTCATAGTAGCACTATTCACAATAGCCAAAACATGGAGACAACCTAAATGTCCATCGACAGGTGAATGGATAAAGAAGATGTGATACATATATACAACGGAATACTACTCAGTCATAAAAAAGAACGAAATAATGCCATTTGCGGCAACATAGATGCAACCAGAGATATCATATTATGTGAAGTAAGTCAGAAAAGGAAAGACAAGAGAAAGACAAATACCATATGATATCTCTATATGTGCAATCTGAAATATGGCACAAATGAACCTATCTACAAAACAGAAACAGACTCACAAACATAGGGAACAGACTTGTGGTTGCCAAGGGGGAGTGGGGTGAGAGAGGGATGAACTGGGAGTTTGGGGTTAGCAGATGTAAACTATTATATACAGCATGGATAAACGACAAGGTCCTACCGTATAGCACAGGGAACTGTATTCAATATCCTGTGACAAACCATAATGGAAAAGCATATGAAAAAAGGAATGTCTATATGTGTATCACTGAGTCACTTTCCTGTACAGCAGAGATGGGCACAACATTGTAATTCAACTATACTTAAATAAAATAAATAAATAAACATCTTTAAAAAAGAAGAAATAGAAAATCTGAATGAAATTAAATATCAATGACATACATTCTTACGAAAAAACCTTCCCAGAAAGAAAACTTCAAAACAGCTTGTGGTAAATTCTTCAGAACACTTTTAAGGAAAAAAATAAAACCAATCTTACAAAAAAACAAACAAAAATAAACTCTCCCAGAGACTAGAGGAATATTCTCCAACTCATTTTATAAGATTAGCATAACCTTGGAGCTTCATTCTATCACTGGATTACTGAGAGTTTATGAAGAATTGTTAAATTTTATCAAAAATATTTTTCTGCCTCTGATGAGATGATTATATGGGTTTTCTCCTTTATGTAAAAAGGATAATATATTATGACCAAGTGGAATTTATGCCAGGAATGTAATCTTGGAATAAGCATAAAAAGCACAAATTATAAAAGACTTAAATTAGAACACTAAAATTAAAGAATTTCTGTAGGAAAAAGAAATAACAATTGTGGCAAGGATATAGAGAAAAGGGAACATTTGTGCACTGTTGGTGGGAATGTAAACTGGTGCAGCCACTACGGGAAACAGTATGGAGGTTCCTCAGAAAATTAAAAATGACCAGGATATGGATTCACATGATCCAGCCTCTCGGTATTTATTCAAAGAAAATGAAAACACTAACTAGAAAAGATATCTGCACTCTCATGTTCACTGCAGCATTATTTACAATAGCCAAGATACGGAAACAACCCAGGGATACATCAATGGAAGAACGGATAAAGAAAATCTTGCCATTTGTGACAACATGGATGGACCTTGAGGGCATTATGCTAAGTGAAATAAGTCAGACAGAGAAAGGCAAATACTGTATCATCTCACTTATATGTGGAATCTAAATTTTAAAAAATAAAAAAATTTTAAAACCCACCAAGCTTATACATATAGATACAGAAAACTGACTGGTGGCTGCCAGAGGTGGTGGTTAGGGAGGGGGGCAAAATGGGTGAAGGGGGTCAAAAGGTACAAACTTCCAGTTATAAAATAAGTAAGTCATAGGGATGTATGTAAGTCCTGCTGTATGTTTTACAGCATGGTGGGTATAGTTAATAACACTGTACTGTATATTTGAAAGTTGCTAAGAGAGTAGATCTTAAAAGTTCTCATCACAAGAAAAAAAGCTGTAACCATGTATGTTAATGGATATTAACTAGATTTATTGTGGTGCTCGTTTTGCAACATATAAAAATATCCTATCATTATGCTGTACACCTGAAACTAACATAATGTTATATGTCAATTATAGCTCAATTAAAAAAAAACTAAAAAAGACGAAAAACAAACAATGAAAAGATGTACTATGGGGAAATAAACTAACCCTAATAAAAACCAGAGTACCCTACATTAATAGCAAACATATAAATTTAAAATTTTTAAAGATCGCTAGAAATAGTTACTCTGTAATGACAAAAGGTTCAATTAATTAGGAAGATACAATAATCTCAATACTGTATGCATGACATGAAATATGTAAAGCAAGAAATGTACAAAGCAAGAACTGACCATACTACAAAAGTATAAATACACCATTGAGTAATTTTAACCTGGCAATACTACCTCGCCCAGTGATCAAGGTTAACATCACCATTGATAAATCATGCTGATATCATATAGCCCTGGTATGATGTGATGAGAAGGGCACTTCACCTTTGTGACCTTCCTCATCAAACCAATAACTCCAATCTATGAGAAAAACATCAGACAATCTGAAATTGAAGGACAGTCTACAAAATATCTGATTAGTATTCCTCAAAACTGTCAGTCATCCAAAACACAGAAAGATTAAGAAATTGTCACAGAACAGAGGGTACCAGGAGACAGGATGACTAAATGCAGTTGGGTATCCTGAATGGAATTCTGAAACAGAATAAAAGACATTAGTGGAAAAATGATTGAAATTTGAATGATTCTGGAGTTTAGTTAATTGTAACGTATCAATGTTGGTTTGCCAGTTGTGACAAACGCACCATGGCAATGTGAGATGTTAGTGTTAGGGGAACCTGTGTGAGAGATATACAGGGACTCTCTGTACTAGCTGTACAACTTTTCTGTAAATCTACAGCCATTCTAAAATTGAAAATTTTAATTTCTGTTCATCAAAAGACACCATTTTTTAAAAATAAGATACCATTAAGGGAAGGAAAAGACAAAACACTGACTGGGAAAAAATATCTGCAATAAATACATCTAATAAAGAACTCAATTCTTTAAAAAAAATACATATATATATACCTACCATATGGACGTATACAAAACATATATGTGTGTATATATAAAAAACATCCAGTGGTATACCATGGGCAGTGCAGTGGAAAAGTCTGCCCTGGCTACAGACAATAAAATGGCATATTGTCTGTGGAGAATGTAAAAGCAATAATTAAACTGACTAAAAGTCGGTCTACACATTATTACCATGCACTGGAAATTCCAAACAATGTCATAATAAAATACTCATCTAGAGAAAACATCTTTTTTGGGTGTAAGTTCTGAACTTAAAGTATGATCCAAAGACCTGGAGTAACCTAAGATCTTTTCAGAGAGTCTATGGGGTAAACATATTGTCATAATAATATAAAACATTATTTGCTTTCTCACTTTGTTAAGTATGTGCCCTGATGGTCCAGAAACAATAGTGAGTAAAACTGCTCACCCGGGAGCATGAGTCAGGGCAGTGGCACAGACTGTACCGGTACACACTGTATTCTTCACCACTACACACAATTAACAACAATAACAGAAACCTAGCCTTACTGAAAAATATCCCTAATAAAACAGTAAACATTTTACTAAATTTCAACCCTTGAGCACCCATATTTTTTGTGTAATGAAATGGAAAATAAAGCATTTCTGCTATCTCAAGGGAAAGCACTTTAGTGATTATTTGAATTGTGAGCTGATCTATCCACCTTTTTAATGAAAACACCATTCTGACTTGAAAAAACAACTGAAAGACTATAGTTATTCTGACCTGGTTATTCAGCAGGCATTTTCTCGAAAACGAACGAAGTGAGCCGGCATTTCAGGGAAAACAATTTAAATATTTGCTACCTAAAATTTGAGCTTTCAAACCAAAACTGAATGTTGGAAACACTGTGAGCTTGAAAGCTTCTGTGCATTTACAGACTCTTCTGATAAGATCAGTGGTGATATTAACAAATATAATGTTTTTGCTATTATAAAACTAAATGTGTCAAAAAAAAAAAAACCTTAATGTGTGAACATTTAGAAAAGTTGCATTAACCCTGGGAAGTAATATTTTCCAAATCACCAACGCATAATGCTACAAAGTCAAGCATGAGTAAAAAGATTTATTCAGAATGTAAGGAAGACCAACAGGTTTTAACATAACAGAGTATGAAAAGTTCATTTATGTGGTTTCAGAACACATAACTAACCTGTAAGAAACTACTTCCTTTGTCAAGTTTTGGTACAGTATCAAAGAAGAATACCTACACTATTTTTAAAGCGTATTAAAATGCTCTCTTTTCTAACTACATATTTGTGTAAGGCCAGATTCTTTTCATATACTTTAACTTTTTCATATTCTTTTCATACTTTTCATATACTTTAATTCTTTTCATATACTTTAACATATTGCAACAGATTGGATTCAGAAGCATCTATGAGACTCCAGCTTCATAAATGTAAAATGATGTCACTCTCATCATTAAATTTTCCTTTGTTTTGGAAAATTAATTACTTTTATAAATGTTTATTATGTATGTTAATATTCAGTGAATTGATTATGTAATTTTAAGATAATTATTTTTTCTGTTTTAATTTCTAATAAGGTAAATATCAATAGATATAACTCACATAAACAAAAGCAAAGAGCTCAAAAATTTCTAAGAGTGCAATGAAGTCCTGAGACTAAAAAGTCTGAGCACTGCTGTTCTAAACAACTGCTGCTATTATTGTTGAATTTTAGTAATACATTTAAGGATCAAATTAGCACATCTTTATTACTTTCTCTGTAACAAGCATTTATTCTATGTGGAAGTTCATTCAAAGAACTTCACTTCTTACAGTTAGCTCACTACACACAGACTCAGCTACATGCATCCATTTCAGAGAGTAAATTCTCAGTTCAGAATCATTCAAGCTTACTTCATGCATAGTTCTCATCTCCACCCCTGTAGTACTACACATTCCTACTTTCAAACAGTGGATTCAAAATAAAATGATAGAATAGTGACCATAAAGACAAACAGAACTCAAGTTACTTCAATTCTGTAATTCTATGTGACCACGTGGAGCTTTTGTTTGTTTAAAATTTAAAACCATGAAATAGTGTGAACTGTTCAGTGTAAAGTTTTTAAGAGTGAATTTTAGTTCATTTGTGAAATACTTTGCTGAATTTTAATAATATCTATAAAACTGAAATGTATTCTTTTTTAACTGTTCATTGTTTTTAACCTAAAGAACAAATCAAGAAAATAATTATTTTTACTAATTATTTCATTATTGTTGAAAATAATTTTGTCATAGAGAGGAGAGGGACATTAACAAATGATCCTCTTGGGGTGTCACACACCCTTAGCACTGTTACCACCAAAATGAACGATGAGATATTGGATATTTTCCTCCCAAATGCATTGTCAAAGAGCTTGTTTTTTAAGGATGTCCACAGAACCTTTATTCATATGCCCTCTTTTGTTGTCTGATTTTTATTCCACTAAAAATTATGACTGTGAGATTCATCTATGTTGTTGGATACACCAGTAGTTCAATTTCTTCAGTCTTCTAATCTGGTGTCATTTTTCACAACCCTGATCATGTCAACTCTTAAGTGAATCCCTCTTAACTCCTTATGCCATTAGGTGCTCCTTTTCTGGTCTTACAGCATTTTGTAGGTATGTAACTCAACTAGATCACTTATATTGAAGTTAGTCTATCATCTCTTTTAAGCTGGAGAGCTGGGGAACCCAACTCCTAGCCCAGGACCTGACACATAATAGGATCTTATTTATATTAGTCAGGATTCTCCATCGCAGCAGAACCAATAGGAATATAGCTATATCTATTTATATCTGTATCTATAGCTATATCTATATACATGCATACATACACCCACACTCACACACACACCTATATAGCTGGAGACAGGAAAGCTGATGGTGGAGTCCAGAAGCCTAAGAAGGACCAAGACATACATAGCTCTAAACCAAATGCCAACAGGCTTAAAACCCAGGAAGAGCCGATGTTTCAATTTAAGTCTAAAGACAGGAAAGAATGGATATACTACCTTGATAGCCCTCAGGGAGGAGGAGCTCCCTCTCACTCAGTTCTATTTGGGCCTTCAACTGATAGAATGAGGTCCACCCACATTAGAGACAGTGATCTGCTTTACTCAGTCTATCATTCAACTGTTAAAGTCATGCAAAAACACCCTCACAGAAACACCCAAATAATGTTTAAACAAATACCTGGGCACCCGGTGGCCCAATCAAGTTGACACATAAAGTTAACTATCATATTAATTAATGTTTGCCTGTCTGTGTTGGTCTTTGCCGTCAATATTTCAGAAGAATAGACATGTAAAGATCTTATTTATAAAGCAGAATAAAATAGGGCTAATGATGGGCATACAGGATTCAAGTTTCACTTCATCCAGGAGATAACTTTTTACCTGAGCAGTAAGGGATGAGTAAGATTGTGACAGGAGGAGACCTGTATAGTGGGGGCAGGATCTTACAGACAGAGGAAGCAGCTTCAACCCAGAAGGCTCTTTCCCAGTTTGTGTTCAGATCACATTTGTAAAGTGTTGGCTAAAGAAGGTTCCTGAGACTGGTACTCAGATAACTAAAAACACAAGGTGCTACCCAACCTGGGGGACATCTAAAAAACTTTCTAGTGCTAGGACATCCATTGTTATCCTCAAGGATCAGCCTTGGCTCTGAATTAGTTACCATGGAGAGCATCTAAATCATGCTTTTCCTTAGTGATGTCCAAGAAAACCCAGACAGAATACCTTTTCAGATAATATTCGAATATATGGCTTTACACCAATGGATGACTAGGTCCTCTGTAGAAAACAAAAGCAATGGTGTTTATGCAAGAATGTGGAGGCCAGGGTTCCCTGAAAGTGCAAATCTTGGCAAGTAACTATAATCACTATTTATGGTTTATGTCACTTTTCTGATTTCTAAGTAAAACATGTTTATTTTAGAAAATTTGAAAAAAACATAAAAACACAAAAGGGAAACTTAAAATTACCCATAGTCATTTTTCTCCTTTTACGGTGGGAAAGAGTATAAAGTAAAACACGCAAGCCTTTTCCTCCCTGCCTCCAATCTCAACAACCCCTTCCCTGAGACAACCACCTTTATGGATTTGGTCCTCATCGGCCCTGCCAATTTCTCTCTTGCTTATTCATTTACTGATTCAGCAAATATCTACTGAGTGGGCATCTTGGGCCAAGCACTATTCTAAACATAGCTGTTTCACTGGTATTCAAATCTGATAAGATCTCTGGTTTCATGGGTTACACTGTAGTGAAAGAAGACCCACAATAAAACAGTAAACAAACCGATAAATAGAAAAACACTAGCTAGTAATAAATGTTATACAGAAAAAAAGATGGCAATATTATACCTGAGGTTAAACTGTGAAGATAAAATCAGCCCAGTGAAGACTGAAGGAAGATACTGCAAGTACAGAGAAGAGTAGGGAAAAAAAAACCAAACAAACCCTTAAACGAATACAGAAAGAAGGCCAGCGTGGCTCTTATAGCATGGTGAGAGGGAGAGTTCGGAGATGCCGTTGAAGCCATGAGCCTGGGACACATCGTGGAGGGCTTTGGGGGAGAAGGATGTCAAAAGAACTTGGCCTTAAAGAGCAGGAAGATGCTGAAGGGTTTTAACAGGTTTGATGTGTATGTTCTCAATTTTCAATCTGGCTTCACCGTGGAGAATACTAAGAGCAAAGATTCCCAATAAGAGGTGAAGAGGTCCAGACACACTCCCAAGAAGTCCACAAATACAATTCAGGGGGTTCGTTACCTTGAATGGGAGAAAACCACCTGGCCCAGCCACTTCAAGAAGTAAAAATCTCAAAACGGCTCTATTTTGTCTATCCTCCAATTCCTCTTTTTGAAATATCCTCTCTGGTTTCGGAGTGCCATAGTGGCAGGATTCCCAACCTCATAGGCAGGTTCTTCCTTTGCTGGTTTTCCCCTTAAGATAGTGTTTAAATCTAAACCCTGCTGGAGGCCTACTAACTTAAAAGGCTCAGATTCAAAGACAAACCCCGCCTTAGGTAAAGTGACCAGATTGAGAGTGACTTTGGGGTCAGGGTAAGAAGAGTCCCCACAACTTGAACCCAGCACATCCACAGTCTACTGCAACACACCCCAGAGGCCGGTTCCCTGCGGCCAACTGCAAAAGGGAAGCAGATATTAAAAATACATTATATTAAGGCAGGAAAATGGGGCATGGGAAGCACATTTGTAGAGTAAGAAGAAATCAAACGCTTCTTGTAACTGTTTGCTTAGAAGTACTGTATTTCCCAAACGTGGGCACTAGTTAAATATACAAATTCCTGAGCTCCACCCCAGACATACTGACTCAGACTACCTAAGGTCTGGGCCCAAAAATCACCTCCAGTGATTATAATGATCAGCCAGTTTGGAAAACACTATAAATATTTGTGGGGAATAATCTAGAATACCCATGGAACACGATGCTTAGCAGGCCTGGACTGAGAAACCACAATCTTTTTTTTTTTTAATTAATTAATTATTTTTATTTTTTTACAATGGTGTGTTAGTTTCTGCTTTATAACAAAGTGAATCAGTTATACATATACATATGTTCCCATATCTCTTCCCTCTTGCGTCTCCCTCTGTCCCACCCTCCCTATCCCGCCCCTCTAGGTGGTCACAAAGCACTGAGCTGATCTCCCTGTGCTATGCGGCTGCTCCCCACTAGCTATCTCTTTTACGTTTGGTACTGTATATATGTCCATGCCACTCTCTTGCTTTGTCACAGCTTACCCTTCCCCCTCCCCATATCCTCAAGTCCATTCTCTAGTAGGTCTGTGTCTTTATTCCTGTCTTACCCCTAGGTTCTTCATGACATCTTTTTTTTCTTAAATTCCATATATATGTGTTAGCATACAGTATTTGTCCTTCTCTTTCTGACTTACTTCACTCTGTATGACAGACTCTAGGTCCATCCACCTCACTACAAATAACTCAATTTCATTTCTTTTTATGGCTGAGTAATATTCCATTGTATATATGTGCCACATCTTCTTTATCCATTCATCCGATGATGGACACTTAGGTTGTTTCCATCTCCTGGCTATTGTAAATAGAGCTGCAATGAACATTTTGGTACATGACTCTTTTTGAATTATGGTTTTCTCAGGGTATATGCCCAGTAGTGGGATTACTGGGTCATATGGTAGTTCTATTTGTAGTTTTTTAAGGAACCTCCATACTGTTCTCCATAGTGGCTGTACCAATTCACATTCCCACCAGCAGTGCAAGAGTGTTCCCTTTGAAACCACAATCTTACTCCTTTACCCCTCACACATGGTTTCTGGCTTAAATAATTATTGGCATTTTCACTGACAGATTATTAGAAGGGTGACTAGCATATTAATAAACTAAACAATTTATATTCAATAAAACCACTGAGATTACTGACATTGAAAAAGAGGATGACTTAATTTATCTTCCATTGTACCCTTCAAGATGTAAAATTATTTCTTTTCATGCTGCCAGAACAAGTGGACTCCATTTAGTGTGGCCGAGGACCATACAATTTATTAAATGACACTTGGAAGCCCTCACAAAAGTGATTAATATATGTGCACTCAGAGTTCTGAGTACAGTCATTTTTCAGATAGTCTATTTGCTTCTACATTCAGAGAACCAACCTGCGAGTGTGTGAGCTTTGTAGGAGAAAGGTCTGTTTTCCAGAAGAATCCCAGAATATTAGAGAATTAGATTTGGTGATCTCATCCAGCCTCATGGCTTTAAATGCTGTCTATACATTGCTAGTTCCAAAGTCATATCTCTAGCCCTGACCTCTCCCTGAACCTCAGATTCTTATATCCAACTCTTTATCTACACTTTAATAATGCATCTAAAACTTTACAAGACTAAAACTGAACTTTTGATCTTCCTCGCATCCCTCATCCTTTTCCATCTCAGTTGATAACTTTTTTCCACTTGTTCAGTCATCCTTGATTCTTGTTTCTCTCTCACTCCACATCCAAATCCATTAACCAATCCTTTCTAATCTCCCTTAATAACATATCCAGAACCCACCACTTCTCATTACCTTCACGGTAACCATCCAAAGCCACCATCGGTTCTCTCCTCGGCAAGTATAGGAGCCTTCTAACTGATCCCCTTTGCTTCTACATTTGCCCCCTTCCAACTACTTATTAAACAGCAGCTGAAGGGTTCTTGTTTGTTTTATTTTTCATTATGGAAAGTTTTCAACAAATGCAAAAGAAGGGAGAACAGCATAATGTAACCCCGAACCTACTCATCACTCAGCTTCAACAGTTTTTAATGCACGACCATTTTTTTTTTTTTTTTTTTTTTTTTTTTTTTTTTTTGCGGTACGCGGGCCTCTCACTGCTGTGGCCTCTCCCATTGCGGAGCACAGGCTCCGGACACGCAGGCTCAGCGACCGTGGCTCACGGGCCCAGCCGCTCCGCAGCATGTGGGATTTTCCCGGACCGGGACACGAACCCGCGACCCCTGCATTGGCAGGCAGACTCTCAATCACTGCGCCACCAGGGAAGCCCTGCACGGCCATTCTTGTTCCATCTTTATCACCATCCATTTTCTCTCCCCCACACTGGAACGCTCATTCAACCCCTCCAGTGCCATCCTATCTTATTCAAAATAAAATCCAAACTCCTCTCGGTGGCATTCAATGCTTCTCAGTCTCCCTCACCTCTCTACCCTCTCCTGTCACATTATCTCCTAGCTATCTCTCAAACACATCAGGATGTTCCTGTCTTGGAGCCTCTGCATTTGTTTCCTCTGCCTGGAAGGCACGCTCCCCCACCCCCATCCCCCAGGATATTCCCCCTGGCAAGCATGTTCCCTGTCTCCCTCAGGTCTTTATAGAGTTTCCTACAGCCTGGTTTCGCTGATTACCAACATATGGCAAGAATGAAATAATCAGCCCTTTGAGTTTTCTACAAACTGGCTGCTGAGTCATAGTTTTAAAGGTCCGCGCTGTTCGCCCCTCAGCTACTCATCCATGTATAACTATGTGGATGGGAACTTCCATCTAGTGACTTCTACCTGATGAGATGCAACTGTCCTTTGTAAAAAGGCACTCTCATCCTTCCCCTGGGCTGACCGATATGCTCCCTGTCGCACTTAGACCAACTGGTGATCAACGTATATAATTACTTAAAGAACGACTGCATCCAATCCTTCCTGAAGGTCAAAGCAACTCACCTGTCGGCCACAATAAGAACTCTGAATTTTATTCTTAGTGCTGCACCACAACGCGGTAAGAGTTCAAGAAATGCTCTTTGTTATTAAAGTTGATTTTCACAAATGAAAATTGGTGGTAAATATACTTAATGACACTGAAATGTACGCTTTAAAGTGGTTAGAAAGGTAAGTTTTATGTCATGTGTATTCTCCCACAATAAAAAAATAAAATACAAATTGAAAAAAAAAAAAATATATATATATATATATAGGGCTTCACCGTGGGGCGCGGGGGTGGCGCGCCCCCCTGCCAATGCAGGGGACGCGGGTTCGTGCCCCGGTCCGGGAAGATCCCACATGCCGCGGAGCGGCTGGGCCCGTGAGCCATGGCTGCTGAGCCTGCGCGTCCGGAGCCTGTGCTCCGCAACGGGAGAGGCCGCAACAGTGAGAGGCCCGCGTACCGAAAAAA
>NW_020175199.1:3502453-3506718 GCF_003031525.2 Neophocaena asiaeorientalis asiaeorientalis
CAGGGGGCCCGGAGGCTTCCACTGCCCCGGCCCCAAATCCCACCTGCACCTCAGACATCCAGGTGGGCAGAGTCAGTGGCCTGAGGCCAGCCACGTCCCTCTCTGCACGGCCTCAGGGGATGTGCCTGGACTTTGAGTATAAGCCCTGAGTGTTTATTTACTTGTACACACATTCATTCATGTATTGACTCACCATTTCTGACCCAGTAGCCAGGAGAAAGCAGCAGCAGGTCGCCTGTGGGACACTGGAGCCTGCAGGAGCAAAGCCTTCCTTCCCGGCGTCCTCTCGGTTGCGGTGCCTTCTGGGAGCGGTCGTCCCGCTTTGCTCTGCGCCTGCGCGGCTCTCTGCCCTGCCTCACTGGTACCACTATGCCTCCGGCGGGATCCAGAGGGCGCCTCTTGTAATCTTGCTCTGGCGTGGGCCTCTGTCTCTTTTCTTATATTGCCTAGGCCTCCTAATTTAGGCCCCAGGGCACCGAGGCCAGCCCCATCTTTCTACATCATCCAAACCCCATTCCTTGATAAGGGCCCTTCCCCTACATCGCCTTAGCCTCGCCTTGGATTCCCTGGCTGCTTTCATAAAGGACTCTTAACATTTTTTAGAGCTTTGGATGTGGCAAGCATGGCGATAAGTGATTTACATGCATTGTCTCATTAAATTTGTAACAGACTTTTAACTAACAAATTAGAAAGCATCTACACCGGCACTTCCCTGGTGGCGCAGTGGTTAAGAATCCGCCTGCCGATGCAGGGGACACGGGTTCGAGCCCGACTCCGGGCAGATCCCGCATGCCGCGGAGCAATTAAGCCCGTGCACCACAACTACTGAGCCTGCGCTTTAGAGCCCAAGAGCCACAACTACCGAGCCCGCGTGCCACAACTACTGAAGCCTGCGCACCTAGAGCCTGTGCACTGCAACAAGAGAAACCACCACAATGAGAAGACCGCGCGCACTGCGAGGAAGAGTGGCCCCTGATTGCCACAGCTAGAGAAAAGCCCAGGTGCAGTAACGAAGATCCAAAGCAACCAAATAAATAAATCTTTAACTGATTTCAAAGGGAGAATTTATGGTAATCAGAGCTCAGGTTTCTGCAATACTAACAGTGGTCTTAGAAAAAAGAGAGAGATGGAGAGGGAGGGAGTGAAGGAAAGAAGGAAGGACGTTCATTGGAGCTAATATCTTTATAAAATGTGTATGATGAGAGGAGTCAACAAATCGTATAAATATTATCATAATTTTATTTTGACAAAATGATGAAATGTGGTGTGGACTGGGGTACAGAGCACGGAATATATAACTCCTTGAACAAGTGCACCTGAAGGATACTCAGTTAGCAGATGGGGATTGGTTAACACTGAATACTTCCTATGGGCTCCTCACCTGATGCTTTACCTGCTTTAATCCCATTTAATCCTCCCTGAGACCCTGTGGGTTTATTATTATTCTTTCTCTGTTTTACAAATTAGGAAGCTGAGGCACACATGAGTTAAATAACTTCCACAGTCACACCGCTAGTAACCAATAGAGATGGGAATTGAACACTAACAAATTCCTATCAGTGCACTTAACTCCCATGCATGCTGCCTCAACATTAACGCAACTGGAGCACTCCATCCTTATACACTATCAATTTTTATTAATAATTTGGATACAGGAATTCCCTGGCGGTCCAATTGTTAGGACTCCAAGCTCTCACTGCTGAAAGCTGGGATTCAATCCCTGGTTAGGGAACTAAGATTCCACAAGCTGTGCAGTGCAGCCAAAATGGAAAATATTTTTTTGGATAAAGGTATAGATGGTGTACTGATCAAATTTAAGCATAATCTAAAGCAGGGAGGAGGAGCTAAAGTTTTAGAAAGGTCGTCGGGGTTCAAAGTTATTTCAACAGATTTTGTTGGTGCTAGAAGAGATAACAGCTGACATTTTCAGTTTAATGCAGGGCTTTTCAACCTCAGTGCTGTTAACATTTGGAACTGGATAATTGTTTGTTGCGAGGATCTGTCCTGCACACTATAAGATGTGTAGCAGTGATGTAGCAGCATCCCTGGCCTCTACCCACTACATGCTAGTAAGAGCCTCCAGTTGTGACAACCAAAAATGTCTCCAAACACTGCCAATGTAACTGAGCAGGACCCTATGAGACCTTCCCAGAGTACCCCAACCCATGTCCTCCGACTGCCTTTTGTCTGTAGAAAAACTTTAGTCAAAGAATAAATTTAATCAGAGAAGTGAGAAAATGCAGAAAGAAAGGAAAACAGTCAAGCAAGACAAAATAATAAAACTTGAGCCATTAAACAAAGTCAAAGACCTTTAGTTTTTCCTCAAGGGCTGTAGATAATATTCTGAGCTATGTTTTTTGAGCTGTTTTGCAGATACTAAAAACCCCACCAGCTGGAAGAAGTTAACAGCCTGCTGCCCACAAGCACGTGGACCCCAGACCAGCTGGAACCAGAAAGTTGGTGATGCTGACTCCCAATTACCTCACCACCAACCAATCAGAAGAATGTCCACGAGCTGATCACGCCCTTCTCCCTGAACACTATAAGACTCCTCACTGCCCCCTCCAGGGTGGGACACACAGTTTGGAGAGCATTAGCCTCCTGTGGCCCCCTTTGCCTGGCAAAGCAATAAAGCTATTTCTTCCTACTTCACCCAAAACTCTGTCTCCGAGATTTAATCCGGCACAGGTGTACAGAGGCCAAATTTCGGCAACACCAAGTGCCACCTGGGAGGCAAAAATCACCCCCGGTTAAGAACCACTGATGTAGTCTTTTACCACATATTGTTTTCTTTCTTTTTTTTTTTTTTTTTGCGGTACGCGGGCCTCTCACTGCTGTGGCCTCTCCCGCTGCGGTGCACAGGCTCCGGACACGCAGGCTCAGCGGCCATGGTTCACGGGCCCAGCTGCTCCGCGGTACGTGGGATCCTCCCGGCCCGGGGCATGAATCGGTGTCCCCTGCATCGGCAGGCGGACTCTCAACCACTGCGCCACCAGGGAAGCCCGCCACATACTGTTTTGATTTAATTTTCATAATTCTGGTAAGATGTAAGTAGAGTTGAAATCGAAACCAAAGTTATCTGATTCTGAGTGCCATGCTCTCATCAAGATGAGATTAATGAGAGATGAATGTAAATTCCTGCACTTAGAGCCAAACAACAACAAAAGCATAAGCCCATGATGGGAGAATTATGAGCGTTAGCACCTGTGAAAGAAAACGTATATAAAGGTGAGTTAGGACGAAATAATTCTAGCCAACATTTGTCAAAGGCTAACACCTTTTCAGATTCTGCTACGTGCTATGCACACAAGCTCATTTAGTCCTCTCAAGTAGCCCCATGAGACAAATAATATTATTATTTGGAGTGCGAGGACATTGAAGTTTAAAGACAGCATAGCATAGTGGTAGAGGTAAAGTGACAATGCCATGATTTGAATTCAAGGAGTCCAACTCTAGAGTCAATGCTCTTAGCTTCTAAATAATACTTGTCACACACACACACACACACACACACACACACATATAAAGCAATCATCACTGCAATGTGTCTGGGAGAAAAATACTAGAGTATATTTGTCACCAAACCAAACTAGGTCCACACACCTGTGCACAATAAAGCCCATCTACTGACACGGGGTTGTGGTGAAGAAAAGTGCAGACAGGGCTTCCCTGGTGGCGCAGTGGGTGGGAGTCCGCCTGCTGATGCGGGGGACGCGGGTTCGTGCCCCGGTCCGGGAGGATCCCACGTGCCGCGGAGCGGCTGCGCCCATGAGCCATTGCCGCTGAGCCTGCGCGTCTGGAGCCTGCGCTCCGCAACGGGAGAGGCCACAACAGTGAGAGGCCCGCGTACCGCAAAAAACAAACAAACAAACAAAGAAAAAACCCCTGAGTCCTCAATAGGTTTAGGGGAAGAGTTTTTATAGGTAAAATGTGGGGAGAGGTCTGCAGGGCGTGTGACCTTCCTCTGATTGCTTGGTGAGGAGGTAACAAGGTGGTGCTCCAGGAATCTCAGTCATTAGTCTTCTGGTTCCAACCTGTCTGGGGGCCTTAGTTCCTGGAGAAGAGCTCAGAGATGTATCAGATTGTTATGTGTATCCCTTGAGGAACCAGGATGCTGCCCCATTGCTGCACTATTGTTTCTTGACTGCCTTTCCTCTGTTTCTGCATTCCCTCACTCTGCTAATTAGTAACTATTTGAATCTGCCCTTAGGAACTCAGTGAAAGTCTAGGAGGCTGAAACCTTTTTCCTACAAACAAGAAATGGG
>NW_020175199.1:3506783-3509804 GCF_003031525.2 Neophocaena asiaeorientalis asiaeorientalis
GGGACTTCGTTGGTGGTGCAGTGGTTAAGAATCCGCCTGCCAAATGCAGGGGACACAGGTTCGATCCCTGGTCTGGGACGATCCCACATGCGGCAGAGCAAGTAAGCCCGTGTGCCACAACTACTGAGCCTGTGCCCTAGAGCCCACGAGCCACTCCTGAGCCCACGTGCCACAGCTACAGAGGCCCGCGTGCCTAGAGCCCGTGCTCCGCAGCAAGAGAAGTCCCCGCTCGCCACAGCTAGAGAAAGCCCGGGTGCGGCAACGAAGACCCCACGCAGCCAAAAATAAATTAATTAATTAACTTAAAAAAAAAGAAATGGGGGACATGGTAAAGCTTTTGTGGCCAGGAGGCCCGCACAGGGTGCTGCTCAGTTTCAATCCCCCCCTTTCTTTGATACTCCTCAGTCCTGAGGGGAACAGGTGTGGGACCAGAAAGGGAGCAGCGTTTTGGATAGAGAGGTTAATCATGAACTTGGCAGAAGCACTTGGTTTTGAAACCGCACAACTAAGACGGGACTTGAACCCACAGGCTGGGACCCGAACCCAGCTAAAACCCAGACTGGGATTTGAACCCACTGTCTTTTAATTATAATCACACACCTGGTCTCAAGACCTACTGAAGTTCAGGTTCTTTATGTCTCAGCACAGAAGGAATTCGGTGAGAGACAAAGCGAGAGATAAGAACCGGATTTATTTAGAGAGAGACAGATTCCACAGACAGAATGTGGTCCGTCTCAAAAGGCGAGAGTGGCCCCAGGGCATGGGGTCATCTTGGAAGGTGAGAGTGGCATGGGAGAAACACACCCTACAGGCAGAGTGTGGGCCATCTCAGAAGGCAAGAGGCCCTGAAATACAGGGTGGTTAGCTTTTATGGGCTGGGTAATTTCACAGGCTAATGAGTGGGAGAATTATTCCAACTATTTCAGGAAAAGTGAGGGAATTTCCAGGAATTGGACCACTGCCCACGTCTACTTCTTGGCCTTTTATGGTTGGCCTCAGAAGTGTCGTGGCACCTGTGGGTGAGTCATTTAGCTATTGTATTACAATGAGCGTATAATGAGGCTCAAGGTCCACTGGAAGTTGAATCTCCCACCATCTTGGACCTAGTTGATTCTAACCAGTTTATGTCGTGTCCTCAACAGCTGAGTCATTCTTTTAAAGGTGATGCCCTGCCCCCTTCCCTCCTGTTTCAGTTTCGTATTAATAGGTGTCCAAAACAAGAGAGGTTACAGACCTCTTCTGCTCTGATGGTTAAGATGCACATAATACACAGATGTCAGCTGGAATTGAACAGGTTCTTAAGAACCTGATAAGATTGGAGTCCACATCTCAAGGAAGGTCAAAGGAGAGTTCTGTAGATTCCACAGTCTCCAGGCTCCAGGCACAAAGTATTTGTATTTTGCACTAGGTCAACCCAGATGAGGAACTGAGTCCCTTTCTTAAGTTCACAAATCATACAATCTGACCCAGAGCTTTCCAGGATATAGTAAAATTTACGGAGATCTGTAACAGAGTAAGCATGGTAGCAGATCCTATGATCACATATGAGACATTTCTATACTGAAATGCCTTCAGGCAGGAAAACATTAAGACTTTCCTGGGGGGTGAGCTTCTTCTCTCTGCTCTCCTCATCCTGTCCTTTCTAAACCACAAATAATCCTACCTTACTCTGGAGAGCGATCTGCTCCTCCCAAAGTGCAAGGGCCTTTTGTTTTTCAAATAGAAAATGTAAAGTCTTTGCTACATTCGGAATTTCTTCTTTGTTCTTCTTCAGTGGCTAGACCAGTAGTTCTCAACCAAGGGCAATTTTGTCCCCAGGGAACACTTGTAGACAATGTTGTTTGTCACAACTAGGGGAGGGAGGGGTTGTATGACTGGCATCTAGTTCTTAAAGGCCAGGGATGCTGCTATACTACGCGTGGAGCACAGAACAGTCTCCCACAGCAGAGAATTATCTGATTTAAAATGTTAATAGTTCCAAGACTGAGGAGCTCTGGGCCACTAAGGAACAGAAGCTTCTCCAAAAGAAATACAAAGATGGTAGTGAAAGAACTTAAAATTGTACCAAATGAGAAATGGCTGGAGGAACCATAACTGTTTAACATGGAAAAAGGGAGAACTTGGGAGAATTTAAAAATAAAATTTATTTTTGAGTAGGCTCCAATAAATAGTCATTCCAGGGAATGTTGTGGGGATTGGAATTATGAATATATCACAGTAAAATAAAAACAAAACCTATGTGACTGAATCTCCTACATCCATTTGATATCATTTCTTCCACTGCCCCATTCATTCCCAAATTACAGAAATATGAAGAAAACTTTCCTTATCAATTTGTTACGGTGCTGATATTGCCAACATCATATGTTTCTTTTTTTTTTTTTTTTGCCTCTGGGGAATAGGGAATTCAAGGAAGCCCCTTAAAATTTTTAATTAGTACATTTCTGGACAAAAGAAATATATTCCTAAGTGGTGAACCATTCAGAGAACCTTTAAAAGAAAAATTTCTTTTAAAATTGACAAACTTTGGGGGAAAGAGAAAGAAAAGAAAAAATAACGTGTTCACGGTGAACAACCTGAAAAATCAAAGGGTTAAAGGTAATTCTCCAGGTGATATATAAATGTCTCCAAATAGTTTCAAATGCACGTTTGAGTATACCTCATTCTTTCTGACAAACATGTAGAAATAAATACATGCACATCAAAGATATAAGATTGAACTCCAGCCCATAATTTTTCTGGAGTGGAAGTGAGTTGGTGACCTGACAGGCTCCCCATATTTTTCTCTTTTTTTTTGTTTTTTTTGCGGTACGCGGGCCTCTCACTGTGGCCTCTCCCGTCGCGGCGCACAGGCTTCGGACGCGCAGGCTCAGCGGCCATGGCTCACGGGCCCAGCCACTCCGCGCCATGTGGGATGTTCCCGGACCGGGGCGCGAACCCGCGTCCCCTGCATCGGCAGGCGGACTGTCGACCACTGCGCCACCAGGGAAGCCCTCCCCTTTTTTTTTTTTTTTTTTTTTT
>NW_020175199.1:3509949-3524592 GCF_003031525.2 Neophocaena asiaeorientalis asiaeorientalis
CTCCCCTGCGCCCCCAGGGACACCCCCCCCTTTTTTTTTTTTTTTTTTTTTTCCTCCCCTTTTTTTTCAATGTATGTTTTCAGTGTTACTTGAAGGGGACGTGGAAATACCCTTTGCCATTCTGTCAGTTTTACTGTAACACTTGTATTGAAAATGAGAATTTTCCACGCAATATTCCATGCAATTGATTTATTAAGAAGTTATTGAGCATGATGCAAACTTTGAATGTATGTGCAATTTTGTCTGTGAAAACATTAGGTGAATGTAGGAAACTGCACCCAGCTGAACAGGCTCCGGACACACAGGCTCAGGCTCACTCTGACATTACCAGTTTACACTAAGGCCATGCTTCTCATGAACTATTCCTGGCCAATGACTGAGTGCAGCAGAGATCTAAGGCAGGCCCATTCCTAGGAGATGGGGACTCATCTGACATGTCACCTTGGCTCAAAAATTCACTTTGCTGAAAATTTCTTAAAATTGCACTGAAATCTAAGACTTTTCCTACCCCACCTCCTTTCTCTTCTCCACAGTGCCACTGCTTGCGCTGCAGTCTGGCAGCTCTCCTAGCCTTCTCTGGCTCTCTTCCCCTTTTCCCTCAAGTATTTTCCCCAGTAAATCTTTTGGTCATTTTATCCCGTCTTCACAGTTATTTGTCAGAGTACCAAACCTAACACAAGAACAAATGGGGCTGTAGATTAAAAAAAAATCGGCCATGTAATAATTGTTGAAGGTAGGTGATGGATCTGTCTGACCCTCCACTATACTCTCTAAATGAATAGGAAGTCCATTATAGAGTCTATTTTGAACCTGTGGTAAAACTTCCACAGTGGAAAGTTCAAAATGGAAGGAAGGAAGGGAGGGACAGAGGAAGGAAGGAAAGAAAAGAATAACAAACCTGGATGAGACGGTCATTCAGGCTCAGCAGACCCTGCTTTGTGATCACTGGTTCATCATATGAGAACATGCATTTTAAAAACTGATGAACTGTGAAGGCTTCCTTTTTGTATATGTGGCCTTGAACAATACCCATTAGCAGTCAACCTCATTTCTCCCTTCCCCAAGTCCTTGGAAGCCACTAATTTACTGTTTGTCTCTATAGATCTCTCTATTCTGGACATTTCATGAAAATGGAGTCATACAATGTGCCTTTTATGTCCGGCTTCTTTCACTCAGCATAAAGTTTTCAAGGTTCATGTATGTTGTAGCATGTCTTATTCCTTCTGATGGCTGAATGATATTCATTGTATGAGTATATCACATTAATTTATCCATTTATCAGTTCATAGACATTTGGGTTATTTCAACTTTTTGGCCATTGTGAATAACGTTGCTACGAACATTTGCATCCACATTTCTGTATGAACATATATTTTCAGTCCTTTTGGGTGTACGCCTAGGAGTGGAATTGCAAGGAGATACCACAGCTTGCACCTTTCGTGGAAATATATGCTGTAATATTTTAAATTAAACACAGTTGATTCTTGTTATTCATGGTAATTATGGTCTATACTCTCTCTGCAAATGCTGAATAATCAGCTGTTGGGGCTCAGAGCAGATCACCCCAAGATACGGCCCAATAGTATATTGATTATTTTGATTTAAAGTTACTTGAGAAACAGCTGGTGGAAAAAAATTGATATAGAAAAGCATTCTGACCCCACTCTTTCTCCCTGAAAGCAAGAAATAAATCTCCCATGTGAAAGTATCTTTCCTATAACAGGAGGATAGAAAGTATCCTTATTACCAGAGTTATGGAATTCAAGACTAAGAAAGATGTATAAACAAACTTTGTTACTTCTTCATTAGTCTGCTACCCTAAGCACAAGGACCTTTATTAAATCTTCACAAATAATTATCTAAAAATGATATATAGACAGCCTGCTTTGGTCAGTTCAGGACTCCCATTTCTATGAGCTCTCCAGTTTGTTTGTTTGTTTGTTTTCCTGTTTATATGTCTTGTGTCAATTGAATTATTAAATCAGTCAGAAGAACTCAAGGGAGGTAGGAGGGAAATTTCCCTGTCCCCGACATAGCAAATTAGCAAACATTGAATTACGAGTCATTGCTTCACAAGAACAAGGTTAGGTTCCTGTGAATTTCTGGTCACAATTTTTCATCAACCTATCAATACATAAGCTTGCTCTATCTGTGTTTCTTTTCTTTCTTCTTTTTTTTTTTTTGCGGAACGCGGACCTCTCACTGTTGTGGCCTCTCCCGTTGCAGAGCACAGGCTCTGGACGCGCAGGCTCAGCGGCCATGGCTCACGGGCCCAGCCGCTCCGCGGCATGTGGGATCTTCCCGGACTGGGGCACGAACCCGTGTCCCCTGCATCGGCAGGCGGACTGTCAACCACTGCGCCACCAGGGAAGCCCTATGTGTGCTTCTTTTTAAAGACACCTCGTTTAATGAACAATATATAATTGTTCATTCACTAACACTGAACTCATGGCCAACACCACTATACATAACATGCCTGCAGGCACCAAATCTAACACACTAGGCGGCACAGCTTTCTTATACACTTGAGGGCCATTTTAAGTAGTGAAACCATCAACAAAAACCACAAAAATGCAAAACACGAAGCACTAAACAGACCACAGAAAGGACTTTGTAAGGCAGTGCTGCCTTCTGTCTCAGCTGGGAATATGGGTATCAAGTGACTCAAGTTGTTTGACACTGTGCATGCCTTCCAGTGACCAAAAAAGCCCCATGTGTGTATTGATCTGGGAATTACAAATAAATTTTAGGGAGTAGGCAAATTCATAAGCATATGGTCAATTGTATTTTAAATGTACAGAAAAATATTGAGCAGCCTGGCACGCAGGATCTACCCTTGTCAAATCTTACCATTTTCTTACATTTACATCTAATCCTTTCTATACTTTTTTTTTAAGGAAATAAAATATTACAGACACAGTTGAAGCCCTCTGTTATTTTCTCTGCCTTCCTAGAGGCAATCACTATCCTGAATTTGGTGTTTATCATTATATATAGCTTTTGTATATTTACTACTTATATTTACTACATATGTAAGTATTCACAAATGGTCATTGTTTTGCCTACTTTTGAACTGTATGTAAATCGTATCATATGTACTATGTCTCTGCTACTTGTTTTGTTTCCCCTTAACATGTTTGGGAGAATTATCCTTGTTGATACATATTGTCCTAGAGAATTTAGTTTTCTTGCTGCATAGAATGCGTTCATCTTCTTTCCTGCTGATGAACATTTATTTATTCTTATGTTTTGCTCTTTCACAAAGAGCTCTTTGCTCTTTGCAAAGATTCTGTTAATGTCTCTTTGTGTTTGCATGCAATTGTTTTCTAGAATGTATATTAAGGAAGGGAATTGGTGGATTATAAGAAATGTGCATTTTCAACTTGATTGGTTATTACCAAATTTTTCTCCTTTTTATGCTTCTGTCAGCAATGAATGAGACAGTTGTCACTGCCTCATGTTCTCACCAACGCTTGCTATTGTTAGATTTAAATTTTGTTGCCAATTTGAAGGTTATGCAAGGGTATCTTACTGTAATATTATTTCGGATTTCACTTATTACTAGTGAGATTGAGCATTTTGTCCTTTGTTTATTGACAATTTGGTTTTGTACTTTTGCTGAATTGTCCGATCAATAGCTTTTGCCTTTTTTTTCCTTAATGGATTGTTTGTCTTTTTCTTATCCACTTATAGGAGTTGTTTCTATATTCTGATACTAATCCTTTGCATATGAGATGCAAATATCTTATCTGCTATATGTAGTCTTTCAGGGATGGAGGCTGACAGGGGCTCTGCCATCTTGAATTTGGGTTCTTTACGGTAGACCTGGAGGTCATCATTACAGATAGTCATAAAGGAAAAAAACATGAAAGCTTGTGCTTGAAATTTTTAAGTCTCCATGTGTGGTGGTGGCATATATCACTTTCACTTATATTCCACTTCGGGAACATTGTCATATACCTACACCTAACTGCAAGGGAAGCTGGGAGATATGAACAATTTTGGTGAATACTTAGCAGTCTAATAGCATTTAACTTTCTTTCTTTCTTTTTTTTTTATGTACTACCCTCGTCTGGTTTTAGTATCAGGTTTATAATCCTCATAAAATAGTTGTGGGTTGTTTCCTTGTTTTTCTACTTTCTGGAACACTTTGTATAAGACAGGGCTTATTTGTTCTTTGATTGGTAGCATTTTCTTATAAACCTTTCAGACGACAGGGGAGAGTTTTCTGGGGGGAACATTTTAAACTTCTGACTCAATTTGTTAAATGTTTACATTCAGGTTTTCTATTTGTTCTTGGCAAGCTATTTTTTTCCTACAAAAATGTACCTTTTGTCTAAATTTTTTATTTCTTGCCATAAAATTGCTTATAGGTATTTGCCCCTTATCTTTTTTTCCTTGCTGAATCTTACTATCTGTTCCTCTGTTATTTTGCGGCTTTAACAACATCCCACATGTTTGATGGGTAGATTTTAAGTTATCATTGTTATAAATGTCTTAATTTTTACATTTAATTCACTTCTGACCCACAATTATTTAGAAACTATTTTAAATTTCTAAATATACATATTATGTTCATCATATTTTATTAATAATTCTCATTTAATTGCATTATGATCAGAAATCTTGCTACTGATTCTTTGGAGAAGCAAGAGATCGTGGCTGTTAAGAGTATATGCCCTTGGGCTTCCCTGGTGGCACAGTAGTTAAGAATCTGCCCGCTTAATGCAGGGGACACGGGTTCGATCCCTGGTCCGGGAAGGTCTCACATACCACAGAGCAACTAAGCCTGTGCGCCACAACCACTGAAGCCCGCGCACCTAGAGCCTGTGCGCCGCAACAAGAGAAGCCACCAGCACACGCACCGCAATGAAGAGTAGCCCCTGCTCGCCGCAACTAGAGAAAGCCTGGGCAGCAACGAAGACCCAACACAGCCAAAAATGAATTAAAAAAAAAAAAAGAATGACAGCTAATATAGATGTAGAAGAAAGGACAGAACTAGACAATAACCATTTTGGAACCCTTAAAGAAATGACTCTTTGAACCTAGGTCATCCATGAATGTTGAAACCATTAGGTCAAGTGATGATGGGAGACAGGATGACAACGTATCCATTGCCAAAATACCACCCCACCAACTATTTGCCGGGAAAAAAAGGTAAACCATAGCATTGCAATGGTGGAACCTGAGTGTCATCTCTTTAACTCAGTTATTAATCTTACCATCCATTTTTAGTCAACAATCAGACATTATGTGCTTCCTAATGTATTGTGATGTGAAGCACATAGACTCACGTATGAAGTATTCACGCTAAAAATATTTAACCTGAATCTAAACAAGCTTTAGACCTAAATTCTGGTTTACAAGATATACAAAGGGCAGAGAAAAAAGTTAAAACAATATCTAAAGAAAAAATTGGGCAAACCTAGAAGTGGGATACTCTACAATTATCTTCAGTATTTTAATGACACGAAAAAGTGATGGGAGGCCTTTATTAAGATAAAAGAGACTGAAGAGACAGAAAAGCCCCAAGTGCAATGCAATGTGTGATCTTTGATTAAATCTTAATTTGAATAAGCCAGCGGTAAATGACATGCTGGAGACAACTGGGAAAATTTTGATATCGATACAGTATTATACGATATTAAGGGAATCACAGTTAATTTTATTAGGGATAATAATTGTTTTGTGGTTATGTAGGAAAATTATTTGGAGTGAAGCATTATGATGTCTCTGTTTTACTTTAGGATAAACACCTCCTCCTTAGAAAGAAAAAGACAACAGTTCTGATGTATTTCCTACAGGATAAGCTATTTTTTTTTTCTACTCAGGATGCTCTGCCGTACCTTCTCCATGTAACTGTTAAAACTGATGTCCATGTATATGTGCACATTTGCACATACATGGTCACCAATACCAATATTAAACATTTTTAATGGTGGCACATTGGCTGTTATAAATATATAAAGTACACATAAAACTGGGAGGATTCATATATATCATGGAGAAGAGGGTGGAAATCGAACTGTTAATGGTTGTTAAAGGGGACTTAACTATAAGGGTTCTATGTCTTTTTGAAAAAAGGAAAATACTAGAAGAAATATGACCAAATGCCAAAACTTATCAATTCAGGGTGATTAGAACATGTACTTGCACCTATCTTTTAAAATTTTCTCTCTGAACAAAAAAAAAAAGTGCATATCTGCAGACTACATTAGTTTGAACAGCAGTCCAATTTATCAGTTGATGAGTTCAGGCAATTTTCTTTATTTCTTTTTAGCCTGAGTTTCCTCATCTTTAACATCGGGATAATAATAATACCTACTCCAGTAGGGTTATTGTGAGGGTTAAACAAGTTAATACGTGTGAAGCACTGAAGCATTTAGCCAGTGCCTCGCACAGAGTAAGTGCCTAATAAATATGAGATATTATGTGTTGAGACTTGCTTTGAGACCTAGTTCATTGTCAGTTTTGGTAAATTGTGTGCCTGAATAGAATGTTTGTTCTATTAATGTCAGGTGCAGGTATACACACACACACACGCACACACACACACACACACATTTGATCAAGGTTGTTAATTGTGTTCAAATCTTCCACATTCTTTTTAATTTTTCATTTGCTTAATCTTGCAACAGAGATATGTGCTATGATCACATACAATGATTGTGGATTTGTCAATTTATATTTATAATTCTGTTAATTTTTAATACACGTATATGAAGCTATATTACTAGGTGCATTAACACTTCGTTAAATTTTCCTTTCTATTTGTTTCTTTAGTTATTACGTGTCTGCTTTCTGTTATAGTTTATACTGCTTATAGCGCTTTTGATTTCTTTGAGGGGCTTATTTTAATATGGCTTCTTCAGTTTTGGTAAGTTTTTGTATAATATACCTTTTTTCATTCTTTTAATTTTTTTAAGTCCTTAGTTTTAGTGTCTTATTTTAAAAAGGCTGAATTTTTCTTTCTTTTTTCCCAATCTGATTATTGCTACGTTTTTATAGGTAGGGTCAATTACAGTTATCATGCTTTCTCATATGTTTGCATAAATTTCTCTAATTTTTGTGTTCATGTGTGTGATTTCTACTCATTCTGATTTTCTCTGTTCTCTTTACTCCTTTTATTTTTATTTATTTACTTATTTATTTATTTATTTATTTTGCAGTACGTGGACCTCTCACTGCTGTGGCCTCTCCTGTTGTGGAGCACAGGCTCTGGATGCGCAGGCTCAGCGGCCATGGCTCATGGGCCCAGCTGCTCCGCGGCATGTGGGATCTTCCTGGACCGGGGCATGAACCCGTGTCCCCTGCATAAGCAGGCAGACTCCCAACAACTGCGCCACCAGGGAAGCCCTCCTTTTATTTTTTTAAACCTCCTAGTGGATTGATCAGCATTTGCTGTTCTCTCTTATTCCCCTTGATTGATTTGGAAGTTAAAAATTCCATTTCTATTCCTTTAATGGTTTACTTTAAATTTTTAACATGCATTATTCAACTTAACAAAAACATGAGTCATTATCTCTACTCTCCTATTAAACATAGAGTTTTTAGAACGCCTTAACTCTAATTCCTCTCTACTAATTTGTTGTTGTTTTCTAGTATTTTAGTTCTCCCTAAAATAGTAATTATTATTATTGTTGGTTTTTAAACTCCCATTATTCATCATTATTATTATTATATATTTATGTAGATAGTATTTATTTAAATTTATCCACTTCCTTCCAGGTTTCTTTGCTCATGGTTCTTTCTTGTATCTTGTTCCTTCCAGTAGAACACCTAGAAATCCTTTCAGCTGGACTTTGTTAGTGGTATTGCATTTGTCTTAAAGTGTCTTTAATTGAGTCTTATTGTTAAACAGTTGTATAGCTGTGCATAGAATCATAGTACACTTATTTTCTCTTAGCGTTTTGATGTTATTATTGTACTGTCTTCTGGCTTTTATTGTTGCTATTAAGAAATCTGTTGACAGGAATTCCCTGGTGGTCCAGTGGTTAGGATTTGGCGCTTTCACTGTGGGGGCCTGGGTTTGATCCCTGGTCAGGGAACTAAGATCCTGCAAGCTGTGCAGCATAGCCCAAAAAACAGAAAAGAAAAGAACCCAGAAATATGTTGACACTCTAATTTTAGGTAGTTGTCCTTTATAGGTAATCCCTGTTTTCTTTTTTCTCTCTGGTTTTACATAAGATCGTTTTTATTTTTTTTGCACTTGGTCTCCAGAATTTTTACTAGTATATGCGTGAATTTCTCTTGATATAGCTTTATTTTTATTTATCCTATGCCATTATCATTTTACCTCCTGAATAGGACCATTTGTATTTTCTAACAATTATGGAAAGTTCTCAGCTATTATCACTTTGAATATTGCATCTTCATCCTAAATATCTATAATATGTATGCTAGACCTTGTCATTCTATCCTCTAAGTCTCCTATCTGCTCTTATAACTCTGTATGTCTCTATGCTGCATTCTAATTTCCTCAGATTTATTTTCTACTTTGCTAATTCTCTCTTCAGCTATGTCAATCTGCTAAATAATTTAACTCCTTGAGGGTTTTAAAAGTTAATCACTTAATAAAATAAAAAACTGATCAGGTGGAAGTTCAGGTGTTTATAACTGAAAAACGACAATGCTAATAGAGTAAAAACAATGACCAGATAACACCCCTCCATCTAGGTGTTTGGAACAAGACAGAAAGAAGTACACTCTGAAGCCATAAGAATAATTAAACATAGTACCCTTGACTAATGTGAGTGACTACTGCTTCTTTGACAATTATAACTCCAGCCATGCTTTAATACTCCTGCTTTTTACATAAAAATTATCAAGATATTCAATCACCAGATTTCCTCTGCTCCTCAACAACATCTGATCTAAAACCAACACCTGCTTTCTTAAACCCTGCTTAGTTCACCAAGTTCAAGTACAAATTCTATAATAAAGCCCTCCAACAACTGTTCTGGTGTACATTCTCCTTTGCTATAGCAAGCTAGATGAAGCTAGTTTTTTTTGACTGCAGGTGTGTTCCTAGTCTTTGGTTAATGGGTTTTACCATACTATGTTTTTAAGTTCTAAATGTTCTATTTAATAATTTTGTGATTCTGATTGTTCTGTCTTCAATTCTGATTGTGTTTTTTTCTGTCTTATGCTTTCTATTCCTTCCTTTGTGGCTCTAGTTATTTTAAACATACTTAATTTTATCCAATCCAACTCTGTCCAACACTGGTCTTAATTAAAGTTCTAGGGATAGTGATAACATCCTGTTGTTTATTGTTTGCTAATTTTTGTTCAAGGTGGATTCTTTCTCTGTGTGTTTTATAATTTTCCGTTGTAATCCCATCTTCATTTTGAGACTGCTTCCAGAGTAAATTTGTATTTGTTTCTGCCAGGTGCACTAGGGATATTACCATCCCTATGCCAACTATTTTTTGTCAGTTTATTTTTTTAGTTGGATTTTACACAGAGTATAAACACCCTTTTAAAGTATGTTTGATGAGACTTGACAAATGTATACATTTGTGGAACCGTCACCACAGTCAAGATATAGAACACCGCATCACCCAAAGAGTTCCCATGCCAGCCCAACTTTTAAGATATTATATCATTTCGGGGATTTCTGGATGAGGTAGCTAGTATGAGGTATATATGTGAAGCCCTTAACACCATGAGGGTTGGGTCTAGATTGTAACTTTTCCAAAGAGATTTTCTTTTAAACTCTGAACCCAGTTTAAGGAAAACAATCTTTCTTGTTATCTTCCTGTTTGCTGGTAGGAAGACATTCCCCTCCAATCCAGCCTTTCAGTATGGTGTAGCTCTTTGACAGTCTGGTATTTTGTAGGTATCTTAGATACATCTTCCTGCCTTATATGGCCTCAAGGCCTCAAAGTCCTGTCCCTGGTGGGCATTAAACTCAAATGTTATGGTTAGGAAGACTCACAAGTCCACTGTTCCTGTTTCAGCCACCAGGTTACTGCTCTGGTTTCTAGTGCGCTGCCCCTTCCCTTTTTGATTCACACATTTTATTGAAGTATAACATACATATAGAAAAGCACAGATTATAAATATATAACTCAATATCTTTTCACAAGTGAACATACCTATGTAACATGTACCCAGATAAAGAAAAAGAACATTACTAGAAATCTCCTAATATTCTTTCCAAACACTATTTCCTCCCCAGAAGAATCATTATTCTGACTTCTAGCATCATAGATTAATTTTGCCTACGTTTGAACTTTATATAAATGCAATCACGCAGCATACATTTTTTGAATCTGGCTTCCTTTGCTTATCATTGTATTTCTGAGGTTCACTCATATTGTTTCTTGGAGTTGTAGTTTGTTTATTCTTATTGTTGTATATTACTTCACTGCATGAATATAACAGGATTTATATTGTAGGTGGACATTTGGTTTGTTTCCAGCTTTCCTCTTTGCTTTTGGAGCCTGGGATTTCCCTTTCTTTCTTTCAAGCTCTGCTGTGTATTTAGTAGGATTTAAAAAGCATTTCCTGCTCAGCAGTTCTGTGTCAAGATATGTTTTAGGTTTTTCAGACTGCCAGATTTTCAGACATGTAAGTCATATATTTCATTTTTTGTTGAAAATCTTGATTCTCACTTGATTTACTGATGACAGTTCTTTAGACCGCTGTTGGTAGAAATGGTTTTGATTCCTGTAAACAAATAATGAGTAAACACAAGTGTGAGGGTAGAGATGAGATATGTAATTAATCTTGTAGGTTTTATCTCTTGCCTGGGTTGGATACTGCATATGCAAGGGTAGTTAAATGTTAATAAGTGTAAATGTTGAAAAGGCATGTTAAAAGAAATGGGTGATTGAAGACAAACAGTAGTAAGAAGTGTAAGTGTGGATGTGACTGTTTGGGTCCAGGATCTCCTGGCTAGTTGACATTGGGAATTGGTTCGTGTTTTGTTTTGTTTTGTTTTTTTTCTGTAGCGCCATGCAGCTTGTGGGATCTTAGTTCCCCAACCAGGAACTGAACCTGGGCCCTCGGCAGTGAGAGCACGGAGTCCTAACCACTGGACCACCAGGGAATTCCCAGACACTGGGAATCTGATATGAGAGGGAGCCTCTCTTAATGGCTCACTGGTATGTTATCAATATGTTGCCTGAAGAGCCACTCCAAAGTGGGCCTGCTTTTGCCCTGCAAAAGTAATTGTCCTACTAGATCAGTGGTTCTCAACCTTGGGCAATTTTGCAACTTCTGGAGACACTTGGTTGGCACGCTATTGGTGTCTAGTGGGTAGAGGGTGGGAATGCTGGTATACGTCTTACAATGCACGGGACAGCCCCTCTATCCATGCCCCCAGTGAAGAATTTTCCAATGGACCTAGAGATTATCATACTAAGTGAAGTAAGCCAGATGGAAAAAGACAAATATCATATGATATCACTTATATGTAGAATCTGAAAAAAAAAAGATACAAATGAACTTATTTACAAAACAGAAATAGACCCACAGACATAGGAAACAAATTTATGGTAACTCAAGGGGAAGGTGGGGAGGGAGAAATTAGGAGGATGGGATTAACATATACACATTAGTATATGTAAAATAGTTAACAAACAAGGACCTGCTGCAGAGCAATAGCACAGGGAACTACACTCAGTATTTTGTAATAACCCATATGGGAAAAGAATCTGAAAAAGAATATATATATATATATAAACTGAATCACTGTGCTGTATACCTGAAAGTAACATGACATTGTAAATCAACTATACTTCAATTAAAAAAAAAAAAAAAGAATTTTCTGGCTCCAAGTGTTAATAGTGCTGAGGGTGAGAAATTCTGTACCAGACTTAGGGACTAGACTTAGCCTCTAAATCAAGATATATTTAAATAAACACTATCAATTACCTTTCAAGAAAAGATAGCACCCCAGTGGCACATTCTACGATTCTATCCAAATTCTGATAATCTGTGATAACCATCTCATACTTGGCTTCCTCCAATTCTTTTTAAAACTGCAATGGTGGGTTCTGCAACCACTAAATCCTTTCAGAGTTTGAATGAAATCACTTGTATCTCACACTAATGTAATTAGATACGTACAGCAATTTATTTAGAGCCACTAAAAATTAAACAACAAAAATCGCCTATGATTTATGCCCTTATTTTAACTTTATTATTGAAAGTTCCAAGGCCATGGAGTAAATCAGCCGCACAAATGGACTCAGACAGATTTCGATGTTGTGCTTTGTAATTAGACTCTAGGTATTCTTTATCTTTGTTGTCATATTTTTGCAGCTTGAATTTAGGACAAAAGAAAATTTTGTTATTTCTCCAATGGAAGTGACGATCTACATTTGTCTCTTCTTCCTCCAGGCAACACAGACTACCATTTAGTCTTCTGATTCATTTCCCCTGGAAAGCTGGGAAGAAGTTTTATAATGATATTATTGGTTTTGTAACTAGTGTTTTCATTGTAATGCTATAACTGAACCAGTGTTGTGATAAATGGTCTGTTTATAAGGGGAACCACTTTTATAAGTAGAAAATTAGACACACTTCTGCTTTGCAATAACAATAAAAAACCACAGTGAAAAAATATTCTCCAGTTTATTCCCATCTGTATCAGCAGGGAAGCTTTAGAAGATGGCTTTCTCCCTAAAGTCTTCTAAACACAGTTACTGCCTGTGAGTACCAGGTCAGGATGCTGTTTTCCTCCGGATCCTGTTCAAGACCAATCCATTTTAAGTTACCATAACCGTGGGCCCTTTAAGAAAGTCAGGCACTTTAAACCCCACCCCTCTGCTGACTTGTAGCAGTAGGTCCTCTTTCTGAGGCAGTTGGTGATAAAGCTGAGAGCCAGCTTGCCCCCTGCTTTGCCTGGAAGGAATGTTTCTAAGTAAGCTTGAAAAGTGGAAGCTTTAAGATACTGTGGGATAGGGAACAATGGAAACTTGTGAAGTATGGAAGCCAGACTGGCTCTTAAGATTCTATCACGGTGCTGGATAAAGTGGAAAGAATGCTGTTAAGTCTGAGTTTCGCCTTGTGGCACTGCTCCCTGCTAGCATTGCTCCTCCATTTCACCCAGCAAGTGAGTTTTCCAGAAGCCGTTTCCAATTTAACGAGCTGCTTGTCTCATGTAGCAGATCCCCAAAAGGAAAAGTCAGCGAGAGGAGTCAGTTTCAGTGAAAATTAAACTGGATCACTTCTAACAGAATTATTTACATTGGTTGTATGCTTCTGAAGAGTAAAGCCAGCTCTCTAGTTTTCTTTTTGTTCCTGCTACAGCAACAGTGACTAAGTCCAGAAGTCCTCTAGTACTAAACCAAAAAATAATTAGGAGAAATTTGGGGCTTAATTGCAGTTGGCATTTTGGAGCTGTCTGCTAGAAGCAGCCATCTTGGTAAAAGACGATGTCATTTGGAACACTTGGAGGTTTCAGTTTACTCCCGGGTACCAATTTTCATTAGCCATTGAATAACAGTGTAATCATTAAGTCAAGTTTAGGTTTAAAGATAATGGAGGAGTTGGAATAAAAATCATTAAAGCCACTTCTTTATTCTTCCTAACACTTTATAAACTTTCCCCAGAGTTCAAAGCAATAGAAAAAATTTTACACTTTATTTTTTCCTATTTTTTGTTTCCATGTGTTCTTCCGTTGGCTAAGCTTGGATAATAAAACTAGTCTGGTCAGTTTCATTTTCTGATTTTTATACATAAGTGAAAGCTGTTTTGTGGCAACCGTGTAAAGTGTTTAGAATCATCTCACCTGCTGGGCCAATTTCCTGTAAGCCTTTGTTTGGGAGGGGAGAGGGGAAATACAACTTTTGATTTTGAATTTCTTATGCTTTTCAAAACTAGAACCCTGAATTAGACCGCAGTAGCATAATTACTCTGTTTTATTTTTGACCTACTAAACTTTCCTAGAAGTGGGCTAAATGATCGTAAAGAAGAATGATGGTTATGTTGTATTCCCACTTAGTCACCACTATTAGTATAGCCGAATGCTCTGTCTGCAGTTACTTTGGAAAATTGGCAGTTAAAAGAGATGTTTTAATCCACTTTCTCTTTTTTTCTTTTGGGATTAGATAAATGTTACTGTCTTAATCCTATTGCGCTACAGGTCCTGGCATTGTCTGCAAGATGCAGAGAGAGAAAAAAGTTGCACCTTGTTTAAACAATTGCGCGCAGTGTGGTTTACCAGATTAGGAGGAGGAGTAGAGAGGGCGGCGTGTCTCTTCTGCAAATTTTTTCTTAACGAGGTTAACCTGTGGCTGCTGTCGCCTCGCCCTACTCGGCTCCTTGCAGGGTAACTTTCTGTTCTGTGAGCGCTATCCGAAGCTTCCCAGGCAAGCTCACGGAGATCAAACTAAAAGGGTTGCGTGTATGTCTGAAACAGACAGAGGGAGACAGGAGCACACACTGTCGGCGGAAGATGGGGCCACGGGCTCGGCCGGGGCTGGATGCCAGAGCCGGGCTGACCTTTCCACGTGTCCCCAGCACCTGCGAGGCTAGTGGGGCGTTAGGTTTCCTTCTCCCAGGAGCTGGCCTGAGCCCAGAAGAGAATGGGCGGCCTCGGGGTTAGGCCAGGGGGCTGGGAGGCCCACCCTCGGAACACTTGTGGCCGGCGAGCGGCTGGCGCGTAGGCTGGCCTGGCCTTCCCGCCCCGGC
>NW_020175199.1:3524747-3525900 GCF_003031525.2 Neophocaena asiaeorientalis asiaeorientalis
AGCCCGGGCGGGGTCTCTGTTCGCTGGCAGAGGAGGTCCCTTGGCAGCGGGAAGCTCCCTCTCTTTCTCTCGCAGCCACTCCGAGTCTGCGCCCTGCTGCCAGGCTCCCAGCTCGGCGCTCCCCTGTGCTCGCCCGGCGCCCACTCATTCGCAGCCCAGCCTTCGCCGCCGCCGCCTCCCTGCTCCTCCTCCTCGTCGTCTCCCCAGCCCGCCGCGGCCATGGCGGACAGCGCCAGCGAGAGCGACACGGACGGGGCGGGGGGCAGCAGCGGCAGCTCGGCCGCCATGCAGTCGTCTTGCTCGTCGACTTCGGGCGCCGGCGGCGGCGGTGGCGGCGGGGGAGGCGGCGGCGGTGGGAAGTCGGGGGGCATTGTCATCTCGCCGTTCCGCCTGGAGGAGCTCACCAACCGCCTGGCCTCGCTGCAGCAGGAGAATAAGGTGCTCAAGATCGAGCTGGAGACCTACAAACTCAAGTGCAAGGCGCTGCAGGAGGAGAACCGCGACCTGCGCAAAGCCAGCGTGACCATCGTGAGTGTCCCCCAGGGGCGCGCCGCAGCGCCGACCTCCGCCCGCCCCCGGCAGACGCTGCGCCCAGACCCGGGCGGCCCCCGGGCTCCCCGAGGCTCCCGAGGACCCGCAGAGAGCACGCTCCCTGCCAAGACCCGCCGGCCCCAGAGGGTGGGGGAGAGGGAGGTGTCCCTTCGGGGCCGCGTGGGTCTGCCCTCCCCGGGGTCCAGGCCCCTCGCGGGGTGCGGGGGGAGGCTGCTGGAACCACCACCCGCGTTCCCTTGTCGCCTCTGGGGAGGAGGCCCCTCCCGGGCGGAGCTAGAGGCCGGCGGCGTGGCTGGGGAGGCGGGGTGGGACTTTTTTCAGTCCTAGTTTGCTTGAGGGGTGCGTGCAGAGCCCGGGAGCCCTAGGCAGAGGAAGAGGGAGGAAGCCGGGGCCTGTTCCGGGGGCCTGCGTTGGGGTTCGGGGGGTGCGCAGCTGGGCTGGGCACTTCGCTGGCATCAGGACGGCGCTATAGCTGGATCGCCCGGGGAGGGGGCGGGAGAGAGTGGCCGGGAATCCGGGAAGTGGAGTTTTTCTGGCCAGGATCGAGAGGGAAGGGCGGGTACCGGAGCTGATGCTCCCACCTCCGTTGGAAGCCCTTTTC